>NC_028352.1:1228416-1470087 GCF_000741045.1 Vigna radiata var. radiata
ATATATATATATATATATATATATATATATATATATATATATATATATATATATATATATATATATATATATATATATATATATATATTCTAAAAACATATATTTTTTATCAAAAACTAGATAAAAAATTAATAAAAATATCATAACATTAATTTAGAATTATTATATTAAAATAAATTATTGAAAAATAATACAACAAAATATGATATTGGAAAATTACGTCACTCGATGAATGCTTATTTCAACTGCAGTTGACTGGATGTCAACGTGATATTCTTCATACATTCAAGGCCTTTGCAATACCTAACGTAAATCAGGTGCGAGGTGTTATTTTTTAAATATTTATATTGTAGTATAAATTAATAATATCCTCGATTAAGTTAATATATACAAAACAATAATAACAATAATAAAAATTAAATGAATTTTAACGGTAAAAAAATAATTGTGAAAGTTTATATAATATTTTTAAAATAACAGTTATCTTAAAAAAAATCAGTTAATAATTATATTTTTTAAAATCAATTAATAATTATATTATGAAAAAAATAAGAATTGTGTATATAAAAATTATATATATATATATATATATATATAGAGAGAGAGAGAGAGAGACCCCACAACATATAAAATAAAATACTTTGCCTTTTACACCTATTTTAATAATATAACAATATATATTTATAATTTATAATAAAATATATCAGAAATATATGAAATGATTGGTTGTATTTTTTATTATGGGTGTCAATCTATATCTTCTTAATAAGTTATAAGTGTCATCATAAGTTGTTATATGTCTTCGTTAACAAGTTTATTTTTTTGTCTATTTTAATAATATATGTATAATTTATAATAAAATACAACAGAAATATATGAAATTATTGGTTGTATTTTTTATATGGGTGTCAGTCTATATCTTCTGTAATAATTGATATATAAGTGCTATCATAGGTTGTTATATGTCTTTGTTAACAAGTTGTAAATTCACTTTATCCACAAATGTAAAAATATCATATGCGCATACACAATTTCATATTATTCATATACATACGTAATTCAATAAATTTTTACATTATATCCATTATTCTACCTTTCAATTTTTTTTATAAATATAAAAATAAAAAAATTTAATAATAAAAAAATCTTTATAGTGATTGTGGAAAAACATTATGTTAGTTTTGACTTTTTATGTTAAATAATTGATTGAAAATGACCTTATTAGTTTACTACCTTTGTTATTAAAATCATAATTACTAAAAAAACTCTCTTTTAAATCTACACAATCATTCAAAATAACAAATAAAACTATTTTTTTCAGTTTTATCATTTTAGTAATTTATTTTTGAACATAAATAATTACTTATTATAAAAGAATTATTTACTTTTTTATAATAACTACTTTTTCAAATTTAAATAATTACTCATAATATTATTTACAAAATATTACTTATAATATCATTTATTTCAATAACTAAAATATTTATCTATAACTATATCTATAATTATATACACCTTTTGTTTTTCTAATTTTGTTATTTTAATTACTGTTTTTAAAATGTAAATAATCTATAGATATTTAAAAAATAGTATATATAGACATCATATGTGTTTAGACAAATGTAAATAACAAAGTTATGTTAATATAAAAATAAAATTGTTATTTAAATTTACCAAAAAATTAAATAAAATTGAAAAAATAAATAATAATAATAATAATATATAAATGTAATATATTTAAAAAAAACAATAATGAATTTGGTAAGAGGAGAATCTCCTACTTTTATATTTTGACATTTTCACTTTCATTCAAAAGCTCAAATTCAAGTAACTCTCTCTCCTCTCCTCTGTAGCACCTCCATAGCTTGTTCCAACAACACCCACCAACCGGCCACACCAGAAGGTTATATATGATATTTGCTTTTCTTTATGAAGTTTTTCTTATTCTACTCTTTAAACCCATCAAGTGCTAGATTTTTGAGTGGTGTTATTTAACAGTATGCTGTTTTTGTACATATGCATTTACTTTCACAATAGAAGATTTCTCTCTGTCATGGAGGTAGGCCTAACCACGTAACATAACATAAAAGTCATCCACCGTTTCAGAAAATTTTACAATATATTCTTTTAAAAGTTAAATAATAAACTATATAAAATTGTAATTTATTATAAGCATAATTATTGAAATCCTATATGTCATTCTTTTGTTATAAATTTAATATATTTATTTCATTTATTTTAATTTCAAATGAAAGTTTTTATAGAATAATAGTTTACCCAACACAAACTTAAAACTGAAACCATTATTCATATTATTCCATAACCTAATCTATATAAGATACCTTTAACAACCTCAATAAATTTAGTAGTTATATATCAATTAAAAATATTAAATTTACATCATACTGAATTAATTAAATTGAATCTGAATCCAATCTAATCCACTCAAAGAAAGGAGATGGAGACAGAAGGAAAATTAGTTGGTGAAAGTGTGGTCTAATAATAAGATTTGGAGGGAAAAAATGTATCATGGCGGGATAACTTATTGGCGCAATTTTTCAGAGGTCCAATCTGGTCTGTATGTCAGTGTCAGAATCTGAGTGGTAGATAATTTTTTTAACTTCCTGATCCCAGTCAGATAACCATAAACATAGTTGTCATTTCAAAAAATAAAATAAAACAAAATACCATAAACTTTTTTTCTATTTTAAATTTCTACCCGTTTTCTTACATAAAGACAGTGTGGTTCGTATACTTTCAGTTAAAAAAGTATGGTAAAAAGTGCATATTACTTGTATTTCAGAATAATCATTCACTGTATACTATAATATTACTGTTCCTTTAATTGTTTTTATTAATAAATCATACATTGATTAACTACTTAAACATACAAAGCTAAGCAACAATTTCATTTAATTTATCAATTACCTGTTTATATTATTTAATATAGTTAGTCC
Source organism: Vigna radiata var. radiata (assembly GCF_000741045.1). Lineage (NCBI taxonomy): Eukaryota > Viridiplantae > Streptophyta > Magnoliopsida > Fabales > Fabaceae > Vigna > Vigna radiata. The sequence continues at coordinate 1,231,374 of NC_028352.1, forward strand.
TCAACATGTTTTTTTTTTCTAATTGAGATGGTGGTATTATCCAACATTTTGATGGGGAAAGAAGCCAGTAATCCACATCCAATTAGGGGAGAAAAACATTCTTTAACAGAGTATTGTAAATATCCTGCCTTAACCTATAAATTCTAAAGGCTAAAATTTTGATCCAGAGATGAAATTAAACACTGAACTCGAAATAACATGAAATGGAACATGTCACTACGTCCAAACAACAACTATCTTCAATTTCTCCCCTCTTGGGATGGGATTTTATCTTTTGATTCTATGCATGTGTAGAAAACTAAAAAAATGAAAAAGAAAAGTATTAGTAATACCCAAGCCCTTTAATTTTTTTTCTCCGGTTTATGCCTGAACTATGCACATAACTGACCTGTTCGAAACCGGCTTCATTATTTATAAAGGCTTATTCCTGCCTCTCAATTTATTCAGGTTTTCGACATGTAATGATCGCAAACTTAATGAGACCCTTCTTGTATCCTTCTATCATCAATGGCATGGCCAAAGCTCCTTTTATCGTTTTTTGTCCTGACAAAAGAAAAGTCATAAAATACAAATGAACAACTTCATTAAGTTTCTAGTCCGGGACAACAAAGTAACCAAATACAAATCAACAACTTCAAAAAGGAAACGCAAAAGTCCACCTTGACAGCAGATAGTGTAGCGCTTCAAAATAGTTAGTGCAATAATAAAGTCTTTAAAAGAAGGTACAAGTCCATTTTTAGTCTTCATTGTCAAGAGTAGAATAACTTGGAACATTTTTTCCTTTTAACTTGATTTCTTTAATTAATCTTTTAACCAATCTTAAGCATAATGGGATATTGAGATATTTAAAAATCATTAATAAAATAATATTTTATCAAGTAAGGCATTTCTTGAACATAAAGTTTCGATGAAAAAACGGAAAACGATTATTTTAGGAATAAGATAAGAGAGTTTCACAGTGTTTACAAAAGCAAACAAACAAGTTAGGATGTTAAATTTGTGTTTTTATTTTTTTATATATTTTTATTGTAAAATTTATAATATTTAATAAAAAATATAAAAAAAAATCAACTTCCTAACATATTCCAATGGCATAGTTAAGATGGAAGGAATGTTTGATTGAAAAAAAAGAAATGAAAGGAAAGTGGGACAAATTTTCTATGACTGTCCAGGAATTTTCACCACTAAATCTAATTAAATGATTTGGTTGAGTCATTTGTGTGTACAAGGTCAATTTTTCTGGTAAATGTCATGCACTCAGCTTCTTGTTTTAATCTATTTCAATAAACATGCACACCAACTGTGTTCTTGGCTGTGAAGGTTATGAATATGGAAAGAATTATCAGCGACATGACACTTTCTTTTGAAATGAAAATATAATGTCAAGCTTACCACTGCTCAAGAGTGAAGTGAGACCCTTCCATGTCAAGGCTGAGCGTATCACTGCAGGCCAAAATGGGGCAACAAAGCGAGACCAATCTTCTGACTTGATGTCCTACATAAATAGCAACCATGTCAAAATAGCAATACAATTTACTTGGCCTCTCTCTGCACAGGGACCATATGCATATATTTTAATATTGAGAAAGCACTTATTAGCTATATGTATTGGGTACCTGAAGTGACAAGGACCGAAGCAATTTGATATAATCAGCAGCTGAGCACCAGGCTGGAAGATAAAACGCATCACAAATCTTTTTCAACAGATCTTGTTCCCATGGTTGTAGGGATTGTTCTTCAGGACCAAGATCCCTGTGGCACCATGTTACGATTATTATGGTGCCACCTGGTGCTGCTACCCGAGCTAACTCTCCAACAAACTGTCAGTTGCATGTGTAGTGTGTGAAGCAGAAAACTTATATGAGATTAACAGCGTAAAGAACAGAAACAGACACTAATTTTCAATTATGGTTAAGGTTTAATAAGTTGTTGGAAGTAAGCTCAGTCACAAGAAAAAGCATATAGTTGAAGAAAAATTAAATTAAAACCTTAGTTTTGTCAGGCATATGCTCTCCACTCTCCATGGACCACACCAGATCAAACTGCCCATCAGAGAATGGTTGCTGCAGAGCGTCAGCAACCTGAAAAGAAACCTGCAATCACAGAAACACGGAAACAATTATTTTATACTTATATCATAATATAATAGCTACACGTGCATAAATTCTACAGAAGTTATATATCAAGAACTTTGAAAAATGTGTAAATTAGATCAAAAGAAACAAATGCCCAGAAATTAAGACCTTCTGAGCCAATCCTTGAGCTGCAGCAAGAGCATTAGCTCTTTGAGCTTGAACAGGACTGAGAGTGATGCCAACGCTGGTTGCCCCAAATTTCTCGGCCAAGTATCTGGAACTGCCTCCTATGCCACATCCAACATCAACTATTCTCTTCGGCCATTTCGTACGCTCCTCTGAACAACCAGAACAGAAACAAAATAGTATTCAGTATCAAAAAATCAAATTCCAAATTAGAACCATTGTTACTAAGAAACAATTGGTGACTGTGTACGTACACATACGAGTATGAATACAAACTGTTCTATAGAAAATCAAAAATCAGTTTACGGCTGTTAATAATTGCAAAAGAGAGTGAAAGCAGGAGTGTGTCGACGAAATACAAAGAATACCAGATATAGAGGCAAAACGAAGCGACTCTTCGATCATTCGGATCTGAGCCGCGCGATGATCCGAAACCGAAACGGTGGAATCCGGGTCGTAGAAGCCATGGTGCATGTGGTCGCCCCAAATATCCTCCCATATGGAAGAGGACTCGTCGTAGAACTCGGCTATTCCCTTCTGCAGTTGCTTGTCGTCCTGGCGTTGCGGTGGCAATACAACTTCTCCTCTCTCCGTGCTCGTGGTGGACGCCCGAATTGGAGTCAGCGACCCGCGCCCGACCCGGATTATGGCGAAAGAGGTTGGGAAGTGAGGGGATTGGGAACGAAACGGGTGGATGCATGAGATGGGAGTGTTGTTCGAGATGCGTGCCAGCGTGTCCATGTCTCCAACACACACTCTTACATTCACTGCTAACGCTCAATATAAAGCAACACAAAATCCAATTGGTTGCTGTGTACTGAAAATGAAATGAAAAAAATATTTGACACTAGTTCTTTCTGCTCCTTTTCTTACACGACTCACTTTTGTACGTGACGTCATCTTCTTTGGCTGCGCGCGTAGCTCCCACTTCTGTGCTGTGCTCGTTTAACCACTAAATAATTTTATTAAATATACGGTATGAAGTTATATATTATTATTATTATTATTAAATATGTTTTAAATTTGAAATGAAATTGGGAGTGGTATCAAAATTTTAATGTATTTTCATTCTAAACTTAAAGTATAATTAATATAGTTTTTTAAATTAAATTATAGTTTGAGTTGAAAATATATTGAAACAGTATAATAAAATAATAATTGTTTTTATTTTATATACAAAAATAATAAAATAGTCAATATAATAAGATAGGATGAAAAATTATGTTTTATTATTGTAATTGTTATTATTAAAATAATTGTATTGTACGCCTCTTTAATCGAATTTTTATGGGATGAGTTCTTATAGATCCATTTTTTACATATGTCAACCATTTTTAGTCAAGTTTGTACAGGTCGAATTTTAACAGTTTAAGCTCTTTCAGGTCGATTTTCTTCTAGTCAAGTTTTTACAGGTTGGACTTTTACAAGTACAGGTCGAATTTTATTATATATTTTTTTATAATAGCAACGGATGCAGAAATACTTATAAGAGAAGAGTGGGTTAAATTTCTACTAAAGATTTTGTAGGTGAATATTTAATAATTATTTCCTTAAGTAAAATTTCATTTACTACGCTGTGATAGCTTCCAAAACTAAATTCCCTTGATTTATTTCATAGAAAATAAGTAAAGAGCATACGTCACTGAGATTATATTACATTTTTAAATGTAGGATTGCAGAGAAAAAAATATTAAGCAACGAGTTCAAAGATAGCATCGTGTTTTAGATTATTTTTTTTAATCAATCTGAAAGTAACCATTTTTTTATTGAGTCCTTCTTATTTTAAAATAACTACTCAGTATCATTTTAAAAAAATATATATATTTTTTATTTAAATATAGGAATGTTACTTAAAAAAATGTTGTAAGTTTTATCTAAAACAATATTGTTGATTAATATTTGTGTTAGGTTAAGTTTAACAATAAAGTTAAATATACTTAAATTTTTTTAGGAGAGAAGTTAGTATAGTAAGAAAAACGAGAAGAGAGAGAGAGAGAGAAAAAAAATTCTCACCGTATGCTACAAAATTTCAAAATTTGTATTGATTATAATTTAAGAAAATTTGAAATAAGACAACTAGGTCAATTCTAACCATCACACGAAACATACGTAATAAAATCGAAAAGTTAATATCGATCACGACACGACGTTATTATCATTAGCTTGACTGATATTAGATTATTCATAAATATTATTTTGCTTAAATTTTTAATACTATATTAAATAATATTAAGCTAAATTTTGAATGTTTTAGTTAGTGTTCACTATGATATGCTAGCTTTACTTTATAGTAAAATTTACCAAATGATAATATAGTTTGCAATCAGCATTGGTCATCGAGATCTTATCACACTAACTGTATTATTAGATATATACATGATTTCCATTAGTTTCACATAACACATCAAAAGTATATATTATAGTTTTATGACATGTAAAAAAGTTAGTTGAAACAGTGAACAAATTAGATGTGGCATTAGAGGTGTGAGTTAATATCCATGCATTAGATCAATTATCTTTATTTTAGAATAATTTCAATTTTTTTTATTTAAAAAATATATGAAAAAAATATATATTTAAATTATTATTATTATAGATTACTGAATATACTCGAATACCAATAACAATTTTTTTTAAGAAACTCTTTGTTTTACAATCCTTTTCACTGTTACGCTATCGTTGTCATAATCATCAATTTCCTTGTACGTCTCCAGGAAACGTTTTTTTCAACCTTGTTGTCGTTTATTTATTTACGAAATTGCTAAACTTCCAAGGAATGCAATAAGTAATTACTGATAGATGAAATTTAGGGAAAAAAACTGATGTTACTCTTTTTGTTCTGTTTTCTAATTTTGAATCCTTATCATCAAAACACCATCTGCGGAAAATAGTACAGAATCTTCTCTACAGTTCTGGTTGTTTTTCTGGTCCTTCTTAAATGTTGGGTTTTTGTTTTCTTTTATTTTGGCAAATTAGTTATAAGACGTAACTCTAAAACATTAATTGGTTCAGGTCAGCGTCACTGTCTACTATGTGGAAAAGATCTCATAAACAAATTTTAAGTCCGTTTATATACGGAATTCTAAAACTTTTGTCTCTTTCTTTGAGTTAAACGAGCAGCTCCTATCACGCAATGGACCGACTAATATTGATATCAGTTTAATATTATGTATGCATTATCAAAATTATTTAATAATAACTTTTTCTAGTATAAAATTTAATTTATTTATTTAGAAATAGCAAGCATTGATTTATATTTTCATTATGTTGGCCGAATTTATTTGTTATTTTGATGTTATCTTCTATAAATAATTAAATATTAGGACATAGAGTTATAGATTGAACTGTTTAGGTTATTGAAATTGTATTATGATAACGTGTAATGATATTTATACTTTAGAATAACGATGAGAAGGCTGAATAAATATAATTATATTAAGTATCTAATTACAACAAATAGTGACGAAAAAAATAAATGATAATTAAGTGTTAATGATTGTCAATCTTTTTGTTGAACATGTATAAGAGAATTTTAAAGATTATGTGATGCTCTTCTTCCTTGGCTGCGCACGTAGCTCCCACCTCTGTGCTCATTTATTATGTGAAGTTATTTTTTACTTTTATTTTTATATTTGTAAGTATGTATTATTATATTTTTATTTTTAATCATAGAAAAGAATGCAGATATTAGAAGTATTCATTAGAGAATAGTCGCTTCAAATTCTTATCGAGAATAGAAGTGTGAATATAAGTCTAATTAGTCACTTCAAATTCTTATTGAAAATAGAAGTGTGAATTTAAGTCTAATTAGTCGCTTCAAATTCTTTAACATTTTTTATAATTTTTTTTATATAATATATAATTAGATTCATGTCTTTCTGAAGATTTCTCCGAAAGTGAACCTCCTCCGATAGACCTAATGGATACAGATGGAAACACAAGCGGGACGGGGAACAACGCGCCACCGAAATTCTTCCTCCCACGGCAAGACCTCCCAGTTATGCATCTCCCTAGGTTTGACATGAGAAACGGGTCACCCGAATCCGCATGCAGGCTTGTGGTGAGGCTTCCAGTGGCACAGGGGTATCACTGGGTGCCTGTGCAGGACATGCCACCTGAGGCAGCCATGTCGCACATTGACGCATTCATCAAGAGCCAGCACATGCAGCTGACAGCACACCCCCCCGCCGGCTGGACCCCAGATAGGATCAAGAAGATTGCCATCTGCCTGGGGATCTCTCGTGCGGTCGCCACCGCCAACCACAGGATCCAGCTGTCTGATATCATGCCAGAAGAAATGGCCAGCCCAGTGTTCAACTACATGCCGCCCGCGGTCGGGGCAACAAAAGGGACAATCGGAATAGTCCCGGTGCTGAGCGATGAGAAGAGGGCGTTCGCTGCCCAGCCCATGGAGTACACTGACGAGGAGAAGGCCGCCATGGCTGTGCTTATGAGATGCTCTCTGGCGACGATCCCCCTGCAGGGATACTCTTTGGTTGAATGCGGGGAACACTACCTAAGCGACAAGGGGACGCAGTCGGGCAAGGCTTTCGCTTCGGTGGAGAGGCAATTCTGGTTCGAACCTGCTATCAAGGACTGGCTAGGCGCTGACATCAAGCAGATACAGGATGCCATGTGGCACAAGGCTACCCACCCGGTGAACTTGAAAGTTAAGTACCGAGCGTGCACAAGCCAGGAGGTCAAGGAGCAGCTAGTGACTGACGGAGTGGGCTCAGCAGCGGTTAGGCTGCCTGCAATAGAACCAGAGGTCAGAGTAGGGATGTCTTACATCGCGCTCTCCAACGTTGTGAGACCCTGTTTCGAGATGTTCGGAGGGAGTATGAATTGCGACCTACTCGAGCTGGCGGTGGCCACCGCGCAGGCATACCCCCTCGGAACGGAGAACCCCGGAGAGCTACAAAACAGGGACAAGAGGATCCCACTGAACGTGGTGAACAGGAGGACTGCTGTACACTGGGTCAACTCCGTGGTCAAGCGAAACGCGAAAACCGTTGCGTTTTGCTATGGCTTCTACATTGCCATGTCCGACAGGACCCAGATGTCTGCAGCTGGCGGAGCGGAGTACACCCTGAGGAACAAGTATGCGCTCAAAAGGCTGGCCAGAGACCACTTCCTTACGAGAACTATGGCTGACTATGCTGCTGCTGTTGCTGTTGCCAACGCCAAGGCAAGAAGCAAGGCTACTTTACAGTGAGCTGTGTGTCTCTGCAGCAGATAGATAGGTTTTACTGCTTTCATCGTTAGGATTTCCCTTTGCATTTTGAGTCCTTTTTTATTTTAATTATAACTATTAAGTATGATTTTAATATGGGAAAATTACTTAAAAAGAGACAGTACACATTGTTGTAAGACTTTTCCTAAAACAATAGTTAGTTTATATTCGTCTTAGGTTAAGTTTAACAAATGATGGAAAAAAAACTGATGTTTGTCTTTTTGTTCTGTTTTCTAATTGGACAATTGTACTCTGACAACTCTTTTTTAATAACTTTTTGACAACAGGACACGTGTTATTATTTTATTGATATGTTTGAATTTATTCTTAAAAAAGTATTTGAAACGGACCAATCATAGATTGCCACGTATGCGTTATCAAAAAGTTCAAAAAAAAAAAATTGTTAAAAAGATTTTCCTTTCTAATTTTGAATCTTTATCGTCAAAACACCATCTGCGGAAAACAGTACATAATTTTCTCTACAGTTCCGGTCCGTTTGTCTTGTCTTGTCTTAATTTTTTTTACGTAATTCTAAAACATTAATTTGTTCATGTTAGCGTCACTGTCTACTACGAGGTTAAGATCTTATGAAAAAAATTTAAGTCTGTTTAAATATGGAAAATCAAACCTTTTGTTTTTTTGTGAGTTAAAGGAGCAGCGTCTACTCGCGCAATGGACCAACTAATATTGATATCGACTTTAGTATTATGCATCATCAAAATAACATTTCACAATTATTTAATTATAATAATTTTTATATAATTTTTAATTTATTAATGTAAAAATTCTTGGAAGTCCATGTTAACTAAAAATAAAACAAATTCATAATATATAACAAATACAATTCTCATTTTATAAATTAGTTTGATGGACATAAGTTAAACTTATACTTTATTTTTTAAACATTGTATTAGTCATGCGTGATTGAGACATATTTTAAAGAAATTTCTTATTTATTCTATGATTGTGTCATCTCGTTTTTTGGAGTTGATTAAATTTAAAGCTTAAAATCTACTTATAAGAAACGATTTTTAATAAAAAACAATAATTTTTTTTATTCGTATTATCACTAATTAAAAAATAATAATAATCGCATTGAAACAAATATTTTGTAAATTTATCTTTTTATATAATTAATTAAAATTATTATTTTTATAAAAAGATTAGAGAAATTTACATCTAATGAACCAAGGTTTGTTAATATTCAAGATAAACATTTTGAAGACAGCTTGACAGAAAAATTATGTATAAAATTAAATTTTAGAAATGAATTAGAATAGCTCTAAATTTGTTTTTATAAAAATGGAAATCCTTTAACTAAATTATATTTCAAAATATATTGAATACTCTTTAAAATTTTGTTTATATTTATTATTATTATGATATATAAATAAATATTTTTATAATTTTAAAAGAGTCTTATTTAAAAAAATAATAAAATAACATTTCATTTAACATACATTAAAAATAAAATAATCATAGATTTTTGTACTTTAAAAAAATATATAAAAAAGAAAAATTATGTGTCAAAATATAATTTATATTAAAAAAAAAATGGTACAGATAATTTTTTTAACTTAGTTATTCCACCAAAAAATAAGCACCCACAACATCTTCCTTTTTTTAATATAGCCACACCATTCATTCATTCCTCCACCAAACAAGACTTATAATACATTTCATGTAGTTGTTTCCCCTTCAAAATTGGGATTACTTTATTTGACTACTTTAGGTTTTCATTCCTATCTTCAGTTTTATTTGATTCCACATGACATGCGGTTTCTACATCCTTTCCAAAATTAGAAGGCACTAGATTTAGCTTCTATATTCTCTATAATTTTTCTGCAAATTTGTCATTGCGATATCATTCTGGATTAAGAGTTTCGATTTCAATCGTTTTATCGTTCGAACGAACGTTGAACAGTGCGGTGAGATGGCGAATTTCAAGGTTTTCGTTGGGTATGATCCACGCGAAGACATCGCTTATGAGGTTTGTCGCCACTCCATCTTGAAGAAAGCTTCGATCCCAGTTGAAATCATACCCATCAAGCAATCAGAATTGAGAAAAAATGGGTTGTATTGGCGTGAAAAGGACCAGTACGAGAGCACGGAATTCTCGTTTTCGAGGTTCTTGACTCCAAAATTGGCCAACTACGAAGGCTGGGCAATGTTTGTGGACTGTGATTTCCTCTACCTTGCAGATATCAAAGAGCTGAGAGATTTGATCGATGAGAAGTATGCTGTGATGTGTGTGCAACATGAATATGTTCCAAAGGAGGCAACGAAAATGGATGGGGCGGTGCAAACAGTGTACCCCAGAAAGAATTGGTCTTCGATGGTGTTATACAATTGTGGGCATCCGAAGAACAGTGTTCTGACTCCTGAAGTTGTGAACACAGAAACAGGGGCTTTTCTGCACAGGTTTCAGTGGCTGCAAGATGATGAAATTGGGTCGATTCCTTTTGTTTGGAACTTCCTTGAGGGGCATAACAAGGTTGTCGAGAATGACCCTAGCACTTTTCCGAAGGCTATTCATTATACTCGTGGAGGACCATGGTTTGAAGCTTGGAAGAATTGTGCTTTCGCTGACCTCTGGCTGAAAGAAAGGGATGAGTACCAGAACGAGGCCAAAAAAGCTATCACAAATTAAATTATCTGATTTTAGGATAAATATACTTAGAGAATATTTTTGGACAACATGTGAACATCGTGTCATTATGTGATTGGTTCGTGGTAGTGTCATTTGGACCAATCACACAATGACAGATATGATTGATGTTTAAATATTGTCAAAAAATGTTGTGATGGTAGTGTCATTACTATCTGATTTATGTGACGACATTCAATACATTTGCAGAGACTGCTATGTTTAATGTCATGGATATTATTCATCTTCAATGTGTTGGTAGTCAATGGTCACTCTTCATTTCAAATTGCATGGTGAAGTTCCTTTAACTATGAAAGTTATGAGTAGTGGAGAAGCCATTGGAACAGCCATTGGTGCCGTTGTATATAATTAGTAATTTTTGTTTGTATTATATATTTATCAATGGGTCTAACATACACTTAGACTAATCAATTGTAAACTTTGGTTTATTTAGAGCGAATAAAATTATTTCAAATATGGTGTGTAATAAATAAACACAATAGTTTGTTTATTGTTTAAGTTAAGGTTGTTTCTTTTCTACCTAATGACGGTTAATGGAGATAAAAGATTGGACATCTTTCCTATTAGGAATGTTTAAATATTTTTATTAATTAATATTATTGATAAAAGTTGATTAATTCGTGATTAAAAATTTATAAATAAAAATTAAAAGCAAGAAGGTAAGATTATATTTATTGTAAATTTAAAATTTTATTTAATTGCAATTAAATTAATTACTCACTTGGGCGTTAAATATTCTTTCAAACCGATTAAAATTCAAACATCAACAAGGTAGAAAAAAATTAACTAAAAAGTGTTTAAGATATCCTAATCAAAATAAGAGATAGTGTGAACTGAGTGTTTTGTGACTATTTTTTATCCTATACTCGAAACAATCCTAGTATATAGGAAAACTTTGTTTTTCTTTGTCATAATTATGACATTTTTTTAAGAGGACCTTCTATTTTGTTTTATCGTTTGATTATTTGCTACGACGAAGTTCTGTCAGTGTTTTTTTTTATCATGTTTTTTTACGTTGTAATGTGATGTTTTACCTTATCTCCCAAAGTTTTGTCGGGCACTTCTTCAAAACAAATTGAACAAAATGGAAACAAAAAGGCATTGAATGATGCTATCATTATCGCTTGATTGAAGATAATTGTTTTCATATATTATAGTCACCAGAGTTTAACTTCAATAATTAATCAGATAATTTCACTTTAAAAAAATTATGTTTACGAAAAATTAAAATTAAACATTTTTTAAGATAAAAGTGAATATTTTAAATAAGATAAGAAAAGAGTTTTCCATGACCATCTGGTTTAACGAGAATATCCTTGTTTTCTGATACGAAGGAGTTAAATGACTCTCGTTTTTAATTGAATAATGATATTTAGACAACATTTTTTTGACAACATTTGAACATTGATTACGTGTCAATTTGTGATTGGTAAAAAATTATTCCATAATAAATAATAATAATCATTTAACCAATCATATATTGACACGTAATCAATGTTCAAATATTGTCAAAAATATGTTGTCTAAATATCATTATCCTTTGTTGTTGTTTATAATCAATATATTCAGTTGAATTCATGAAATTCAACCTAGTGATATTTATCCTGATTGAGTAATTAATCTTAATTTAGTATTTTTGAATGTTTCAAATTTAAAATTATTACAACTTGTTGAAATTGTATGAACTTTTTTTTTTTTCATTTTTAGACCCAATTTAATAAGAATACACATAAATCAAGTACACAATTTTTTTTTGAAAAACAATATTTAAACTTTCTAATTTACTACTATATACCATTTGATATATATTTGCCAAAAGATTAACAATACACATCAAGTCATTTAACAATAAGTATTATCTTTATATCATGATGTATAAAGTCTCTCTTCGTAAGTTCTTATCTTTAATGAAGAAATTATATATTTATTTTATGTCATAATAAATGATGTTTCCCAAAGTGATATTTTCCAAACTAAACATCTATGCATTCAAAACATATGAAAAAAAAATAATATTACTTTTAGTATTACATTAAAAAAATATCATGTATATTACATTATCCTTAAAATTCTCTTATGAGATATGTTCACTAAAATGATAAATAATCATTAACTCAATATTATCACATTGAATCATTATTTTATTTTTATCTATCAATATTTCTTATAATTAGATATTTAATGTAGTCTTACTCATGTCATTCTAAAGTATAAATACCATAACACAGTAATCATAATATAATTTTAATGAATTAATTGGTAAAACACAAATAAAATCTCACATTAAATAAAAACAAAAGATAAATATGTTTATAAATAGATATAATACCTCATTTAGTAAGAGACATTTTTGAAGACTTGATGGAGAACAATATTTTTTCATTATAGAGTTCTAGATGTAACTATGGAAGATAACATCAAAATAAGAAAAAAAATTCGGCTGACATAGTAAAAGTATAAATCAATGTTTGTTTTCCAACACTCCAAAGTCAGGAAATTAGTGTAAAAATATAGCTATTTGTAGATTTTTTAATTTTCTGCAATGGGGAAGACAAAGAAGGTTAGGGAGAGTGCAAGAGATGATTTTGATTGTTGGTGGTGGTTGATTCAGAATGGAACACCAACTGTGTTCATCACTGTTGGGTTGTTTGCATTGTTGGTTCGTGTTGCAGTGTCACTGCACCCTTACTCTGGTGCTGCTAATCCTCCAAAATTTGGGGATTACGAGGCTCAGAGGCATTGGATGGAGATTACGACTAATCTTCCAGTGAAGGAATGGTATAGAAACAGCTCCAGCAATGATCTGAGCTATTGGGGACTTGACTACCCGCCTTTGACTGCATACCAAAGTTTCATTCATGGCTGTTTTCTTCGATTTTTCCATCCTCAGTCCGTTGCTCTTTTCACTTCCAGAGGTCATGAGTCCTATCTTGGGTGAGCATTTTACCTTTTTTTTTTTTTAATTCCAATTTAGTGTAAAATGGTATTTGGGTCGTTGCAAATTGAGATGCACCAACCAATTCAAATCGTGTTTACAATTTAGTGTTTGAATTAGGTACAGGGAAAAATTTAGATCTAGTTCATTGGGTTCTTTTGGTCCTATTTTCAAATCTGAATTGGTGGGTCACTTCGGTGTTTTGCATAATTAGGGTTTTGGTTGGATTAATCATCAACGTAGTTTATTGAGGTGAAACACGAATTCTATTGGGAGAATAACACTGGAAGTATTTAAGGAACTGCGTTTAGCTTTTGTATATGTTCATTCATACTTATGTTAGTCCCCAGTGAAGGTAGCAGAACGCGGAAAGAGTTTGAAGAGTTTAAGGTTTCCTCATTCTGTAATTAAGTGAATGACTGTATTACAATCGGGACAAAATTTTCAGGGATCAAAATGAAAATGACAGTCTATATGCTGGAGATCCCACGTTAACTACCAAATTATTATATATAAATGAATGGGAAACTGATTTTGTAGGAATGAATTAGGTTGAAACCCACTTTTTAGTATTTAGAATTCTATTGATGGCTACAATTTTGTTACTTTCAATTTGGTGAGGAGTAATGGATAGTTTGACTTTGATATTATCATTATTCATTTTTGAAGCTGTGCTTACTTATGCAGAAAACTACTTATGAGGTGGACAGTGTTATCATCCGATGCCTTGATATTCTTTCCGGCTGTACTGTATTTTATTGTTGTTCATTACAACCAACCTTCTAGGGGCCTTAAAAGTGAATTAGCATGGCACACTGCTGCAATATTGCTAAGCCCTTGTTTGATCTTAATTGATCATGGTCATTTTCAGGTTTCAAAAGAAAATTCTTCTGTCATTCTTGTTCAATGCCTTTGGTTCTTTACATATTTTTCAGTCACTGGTTTGGTAGTGCTGTAATTTTGAATATTGTATTTCAGTTCAACTGCATCAGCTTGGGCTTTACTATTGGAGCTGTTGCTGCTATCCTCTCTGGGAAAGATTTTGTGGGTTCTGTTCTTTATTGTCTAGCTCTAAATCATAAACAGGTTAGTCTACTTCATCTTTGTTCATTTGTTTTTTTTACTCCGAGCTATTTTTACGTAGTTTATGGAGTAATATGTGGTAACTCAACCTTACCCGATGGTATTCAAATTTTGCATATGTGCTTATATTGTGATAGTATGACAAATTTTGCACTAGTGACAATAATTTTTTGGTTGTGTCGATGAATATGATCCTTAGTTGACAAAACCATATAGTTGTCATAAAAATGGCAAATGGAAGTAATAGATTAGGTTATTGTGCTCGTTAGTAAACTGAGGACAGAGAGTACTATATCCAAAGTTGTGTTAATTGCATCTGGTATCATGTTTTTGGTTTACTCTTCTTCAGTGATTGGTAATTATTTTATGCATTTCGTTTTTTTTCAGATGAGTGCATATTTTGCACCTGCATTTTTCAGCCATCTACTCGGCAAATCCTTGAGGCAGAAACATCCAATCGTTGAGGTGTTAAAACTTGGGTTGTTGGTTTTAGGAACATTTGCAGTTGTGTGGTGGCCTTATCTATATTCAACACAATCTGTTTTAGAGGTAACAATGTTGTCATTGCCTGGTTCCTAGTGCATTTGTATTCTTGTAATTTTGTTTCTCATGACCAAAGATTTCATAGTTTTTACTTTCATTTAATTTTCATTTGACTGTCCAGAAATTGGTAGAGCGTTTTGTAGTAAAAAAATATTTATGTCCCTCCTCCCTTTTGCTTATGTTATTCACCCTCCCTGTGTGAAATCTGGCTCGGGCTATACGAAAAGTGTCATGATTGGGTTTCATCTTGAAGGCTACTGTAAATAGATTTACTATCTGTACTGTCAGAAAGCTTTTCGATGTGGATATATAATTGCATAATTTATTTGTATAACATATTCTTGACTATCTGGTCGTGTTCTCCTATCTATCACGTTAGAACATATGATCTTGACCTTAAGTGCATATTCCTGATTATGTTACATCATTGTGGCCTGTGTGCCACTTGTGGAATCAAAGAATAATCCTAAATAATTATTTTGTTCCCCAATTTTCATTTAAAATTCTTTAGATGTTTATGATTTAGTGATTTGGTAATGGATTTGTGCTATCTGCTGAGTAGTCCGTAATCAGTATACTAATTAAAAATTGTCTTGGTTTTAATGATGCTGTCCAAGTTGCTTGAGTGCAAAAGTTACAAAAAAGTTGGACATTGGTTACTAAGCAAGTAACACGAGCCTTGAACACGTCTATTAGAAGGGATGTTTCCATGCATTCTGGATCACAGATGATGCACTAATGTCATTTAGTGAATGTTTCAAATAAAGGAGCAGATCTATGACATTTCTGGATTGTAATCTCAACACTCAGCTTTTAATCCTAAAATGCATAGATCATATCTGACTATGTCTTCAATGTTGTATAAGGTATATCATAGGAGTTGGGAAGCTACTTATCGTCCTCTTTGTGTTGAGTCTGCTAGACAGTTGATGATACCATTGTTAGTCCTCCCTGTGATTTTCTTCTCTTTTTAATGTTGTGGTTCTGGAAGAATGAGTTGAATGTGGTTTGAGTTTTTTTTTTTAGTTGGTGCAAAATGCTAGAATTTTTAGCAGCTAGCTATGCATGTGGAACTTTTTCAGAATAGGAATCACATGATAGTTTTTCTTTCTTCCTTGTTTTTTGTGCCTCTACCTTTTTAAGTGGTGTCTTCATTATACTCGATTGTTTAATATCTGAGTTTTTTTAGTATTTCTGAGTGCTGTTTGGAGGATTCCTGATCTTCCTGCTTTGTTTTTCTATTTAATCTTATCATCATTGTATGTGAATGCACTGAAAGTTTAGAAATCATAGCCCAGAGATAGTTTAAACATCATTAAACAGCACGTTTGCAAATTAAACAATGTTGTCTTTGATATTGGAAAACATGCAACCACTAACTGCATGTTTGAAAACAATAATTTCATTGCTACAAATTATTCATATCCGTGAAAGAATCTCTATCATTCTTGAATGCTAGGTATGTCTATGGTTTGGCATTGTGTTACCTTTCTTCCATAATTAAAACTTGTGTTGCTTTAATATTTTGTAGAAGTTCGACATACTATGGTTTAGGGATATGAAGATTAAAAATTAATCTTTACCCAAGTATGATATTCATAGATGAATTTGGCGAAGTGATAGTTTGCAACCAAAGCTAGGAATGTGAAGCCTTAATAGCAATACGTCAAAATTATGAGGGATATCAAAGTAGATATGGCCGTATTACAAGTTTAAGCCTAGCTGTGGGTGTTGATTGATACATGAAACAAAAGAGATACCTTTTCAACTATTTCCTGATCCGTATAATGGACTCTTGTTATTTGCATGTGGCACATGTAACACAGGTCCTCTCACGTCTTGCTCCATTTGAAAGGGGAATATTTGAGGATTACGTGGCCAACTTTTGGTGTGCCTCTTCAGTTCTCATCAAGTGGAAAAGATTATTCACAACAGAATCTCTGAAGCTTATCAGCTTCACTGCAACAGTTATAACCTGTCTTCCTTCAATGATTCAACAACTAAAGTCTCCCAGCCATCGAGGTTTCCTTTATGCGTTGCTGAATAGTTCTTTCTCGTTTTACTTGTTTTCTTTTCAAGGTTGGTAGTATTTCTTTTCTTTCACATTCCAGAGTTATGAAAACAAAAAATTATTAAGAACCTTATGAGAAATTATCTGTTCTGCTTTTTGGCCTTTTACAGTGCATGAGAAGTCTATTTTGCTGCCTCTTCTTCCAGCAACCCTTCTGGCTGTTGAAGAGCCTTTTATTTTCAAGTGGTTCACACAATTCGCCATGCTCTCCATGTTTCCTCTGATATGTCGGGATAACTTGGTTGTTGCATATTTGGCTTTGCTTGCCCTCTTTGTCCTGATACTCAATGCACCTGTTCAACACAAAGTGAGAGAGACCAATTACCTTAATAGTTATTTGGGCTCAGCAACCATGTTCTTTATTTTATGCTGCTCTTTTGTTCTTCACATAGTTTACTTGACCATGCATCCTCCTGAGAAGTATCCTTTCCTTTTTGAAGCAATAATCATGAATCTGTGCTTCTCTCAGTTTGTTCTTGTTACTCTAGCCTGCAATGTAAAGCAGTGGCTGTTAAATAGACCTGCCAAATTAGAAGAAATAGAAAAGAAGCTCATTTGACATGTTTCATTTTTTAAGTTAGATGGATTGCTCTTGTTAGGCAGTTGGATTTGGAGGTGCATGTTTAATACTTTTCAGCAATGTTTTTCAGAAGGTGAATTGATTGAAAGTTTGACCTTCATTAACCTCAACCCTAATGATTTTATAATTTTTGCACTTTAGTTTCATTTTGTCCTTTTTTCTGTGTAAATTTTCTCAGCTGTTGTTGGTGCAACAAATATACTTTTTCATGGTCGGCGTGAGTGAGAGTGAGAGGGTTGTAAGTTGATCAGAGTACCATTTGCTGGAGAGCTAAAAGTCTGTAAAGAGAACAAAATAAACATTTACATTTTCAATCATCATTTATTGTAAAATTTCTATTATAATCACTAGCACTCAACCATTTCGTTTTCAGGGACAAATAACAAGGAATCTTCCATGTCAAAACGTTGGCTTACTTCATCTAAGTGTATGAAGAAGTCTAATGAATAACCCTCCATTTGCAATTGAGAAAAATTACAACCACCTACAAATAATACAAAATTTATATCCATAATTTCACTGCATAAAATGTTCCTGAATTAAATAATCTGTGTGCGTCGGATTACAAAATCTTGTTATGTAATCCTTCAAAACGAAATGTTACCTAGATTGAACCATTGAAGTTAAAAATCACACTTTGTTAAAGGAGTCCTCCACCAAAACTACGTGAGTAGATGCTAAGTGATTCAATGTTAGGTTTCTATGAATAGTAGAGGGTTTGAGTTTGAGGATGGGTAAAGGAAGAAGAGTTTCCGGAAAAGAGAAAAAAAGAAAACAACACAATTCATTTATTTAATTATTTAATATATAATAATGAGGGGGCAAATTTGGAATGATGGGAAAACTTGGGGTTGCGGAAAGAGAACCATGGTGTGCAAGAAGAAACACCTTACTTCCATATTAAATGGACTTGAAAACTTCTAATACCATTTAATATAAGCCATCTAGTTTTATAATTCAATCAAATTAATTAATAAAATCGAAACTGTAAATTAATATTTTTCAAATGTGTGTGTGTGTGTATATATATATATATATATATATATATTTCGTTGATATTTGTTGGCGGGAAACACTCCCTTTTCGTGCTGCCTCAAACTGCCATTCAACTCGTTTCTTGTGTTACTGTCTTGTCCGCTTCCGTTTCCTCTGATTTTTCTGGCCGTTTCCGTCAGCTGCCGCTTTGGCAGAAACCTCCGTCCGCCGCGGGTATGATTCTCTTCTCCTCTCTCTTGTTCTCTATTTGAATTCGTAGAGAGATTTGGAAAACAGACTAAAGCGGTTCTTCTCCATTCATAGTTATGGACTCAACAACTTCAACACCTTCGCATGCCACGTTCTCCGGTACCAATGTTTCTTAGTTCCCGAAACGGATTCGTTAATCGTTATTTTATTACTGCCGCAATTCTGTTTGTTAAGATTGTAAATCGCATTTTCCGGTAACACGGAATTGATCTCATGCTGTCTGAAACTGTAATACTGTGACTCTTCTATACTAATTTGACGCAGAGGTTTATGCTATCGCATCTCTATTTTTCCTTTGAGATCTGTTTTTATTTACGGAAGAAGGAGAGGAGCAATAAGTTGAAAAATACTTATGTCCTATATGAGTAGAAGGATATTTTAAGAGTCATTAGGGAATTTCATTTCCCAGGGAGAATGATCTATTGTTTCTATTTCCTTTTAGATTTCGAGTTTCTTTCTTTCGATTTTATGTTCGTGCTTTCAAGCAATTTGATAGGAGGATGAAGTGGCTAGAGTATATTTTAGGAAAATTGTTATAAAGAGAGTTATTCTCATTAAATTGATCCGAATATCTGATATAGTGTGTGACTCTGGTTCTTCACCTAAAACCACCATTTATTATGTAACTCTTATCTTAATGTATTGACTTTTCGGTATGCTGTTTTAACCGTGTACTCAATGATGACAGCTTGACGGCGAGCTTTGTTACATATTTAAATTTTTAATTACAAGAAATGCATTTTCTTCTTAACTTGTTAAATTTAGAACGAGGTCATTATTACATACTGTTGTAGGAACAGCTGGAATCTGTCTAATGAGAAATGCTTGGAAAGAGGATCAACATCCATCGTTCATCAATTTTATCTCCACTTTCCTCTCTGCAAATTCTTTTCGCCTAAACTTTGTCCCGATTGCCCCGGTAATGCCAGTTTTGTGTTTTTATCCCTGTTCTTGTTTCGTTCCTTTCAAACACCATTTAAACTCTGAAACATGATAACTATCCTTGTAGGACTTTATATTCAACTGTGGGGGTTTATCTGTAGCCTTCATTTTTGTTACAAACTGGGACTGCTACAATGTTGCTTCAATATTCAACAGGTACTTGGTTGATGTTTTGGAGTCAACGCCTACCTTTGAGTGGTTCTACTGGACTAAGAGTTACGAGTTTTATGTCTGATTCTAATTTTCCCATGCAGAGTTCAGAAGCTGAAGATGCAATTTGCAAGGTTTTACGTGGTTGTCTCACTCCCAGCAAAAGAGCAAATCAATTCATTTATTCAGTCATATTTCACGTGGGTTTTATTACTTGAGTTATGATTGATATGGTTTGTTATGTATGACTTGAATAATAAAAAACAAGGATCATGGTTATGCATCTGTGTGCAGATTTGGTATGGTGATTGGCAAGCCTACATTTGTACCAGTTCAGGACTTGGAGATGGGGTTTGAAAAGATGGTAAAAATAGCTCATTCTTCTGGAGGTAGAACCGGAATCTTCAAACTGTAATGTGTTTTTCAAATTTATGTTTCTTATTTTCCAACTGATTGCAGTATACAAGCAAGAAAGAATTGGAGAGAAATTGAAAGATGAGGTCAGTGGTTGATTCTGCATTCATACACTGTGATTGTGCTTGGAGTCCCTCCAGAAATTAAAAATACATTGATGTAAGAATGTTGTTATGGGTTTTGAAGAGGAAGCAGTTGGTGCAAAGAATGGACTTTTACCTTAAGGTGGTTACATCCATCCCAGGCATTGACAATCATGATGCAAATGCGGTGAATTCCTCTATCATGTCGCAACTACTCTTAAGTTTAGCTTTCCTATTTTTCGTTTCTTCATCTTAAGTTGCTAAAGCCCAGGATTCTTGATCGTATAGATGTTTAAAATTCGTTAAGATGCAACAGCCATACATATAGACACACAAACACATGTGTGATGTTGTGCATTCGTGTTATATATATATATACACACACACTTACTGATAACTGGACTCATGAAAAAGTTTTGAATTTGTTTCTACATTAGGCTCATGCAACTCGTACAATTTATAAGGATAGTGACCGCATAATAATAATTTAGTCACGTCCGAAACCATGGTAGCCAAGCAGATATAGCTTGATTTGTTTTCTTGTTCTGATCATTCAATTCAGCTCAGTCAAGCTATTGGTTCTGTCCAAGCAATTGCAAAGGCATCAAAAGAGCAAATTCTAGAGAACACAGATCTTTCTACCGACAAGGCAGGGTTGGTTTCAAGGTTTCTCAGGGACCCGAAGTTTTACTCGCGTCCTAAGATCAATTGATGGCAGAGTAATCCAGGTTGGACTTGTTTTTTCCAAAATGAAATAAGCACTCTTCTGCACTGTTTTTATATGGGATATTTGTTATTTTCTTTATCTTGTTAACTTCTGTGAATCTNTATAAAATAATACTCGTAGTTTCAAATTTTGTTGACTGACAACCATCATAAGAAAGAACCATTTTCGTATTATTTCCGATTATGGCATTCAGGTGTAGGCTTAGTCTTATATCTTGGTTTGAAGAAGTATTAATTAATGATAGACGGAAGCTTGACTAAAAAACACTTATAGCCCCTTAGTCTGTTCTTAGGTTAAAATGGAATGACAACCAAATCCCAGGCCTTGCTGTCTGATAGTTATATATATTAGAAGAAATTGATGTCTAGACTTATTCTGGAATCACGATATATTCATTTATATTTGAGATTTTCGTACACTAGTTTTGTTATTTTACAATTAGCAAATATAATTATTTATGTATTTTCTATTTTTCTTTATCATCGTGTGGTTTCTATTGTTATTTTTAGTTAAATATGTGTAAGGTTTTTTTATGTGATTTGATGTCGTGATCAAACCCAACCTTTATTATTTAAGATATTTGGCAACAATCGAGAGAAACTAGCTTCTTCCGTAAACATAGAGAAATTACATGATCTTAAATAACTTTCACATTGCCACGTAATTACNTTTTTCAATTTTTTAAAATTGGAATTAGATATCACATTATGAGTTAGAACTACATCATGCTACAGTTTCTGGTAAATGAGATAATTATTGATTTTAATTTCTCAATTGTATTTGGCTTCTGACCTCTCATTTATGAAAATGAAATCAGTGATCCTTCGTTTTGATCATGTGTCTTGAGAGAGAAATGTAGTTTAGTCTTCCGGGCACGCTAATATTGAGATAAATGTTTAAGATTGTCTTGATAATTTAGGTTTAAAATATAAAAGTAAGCAATCTTTGTTCGTCTTCTAAGAAAAAAATATAAAAAATAAACCCTTGTTCACAGCCATGATCATGATCGAAAATGGGCCATCAAGGTAATTTTCCATCTGTTTCTTTTCTCTTAATTTCTAGTTGTCTTTAGCCCCCTTAGTCATCATAATATCATTTCCAATTTTTAAAAATAATTTTACATTTTTTTCATCAGATTTTCTTATGAAAGATTTTTCTTTTTTTATCAAATTTTAAAATTTAATGAAAAATTTTTCATTTCAAAATCCAATGAAAAAAATAAAAAATCTTTCACCAAATTTTTGAAATCTAAAGCATAGAGAAGTCTTTTTCGAATTTCTAAATTTGACGAAGAAAAGATCTTTTATCAAATATCAAAATCTTATAAGACAAAAGATGAAGTATAGGATTTTTTTGAATTGTGAAAAACAATTTTCAAATATTAAAAAGAATTAAAAATGTAGGACAAAATGATTGGAGATAATGAAACAACCATGATAATAAAACAAAACTAGAAGTTTCTATGTGTCATACTTTGATTATGTAAAAATGCTTTGTGCATAGCCTAACTTTTTTACGCCAAACAATTATTTAAAAGATTTAATGATTCGTGAACATATAGAGAAATTCGTAATAATTCAGTCCATTAGTAATTTAATACTAACTAGATTCATTGTTTAGCAGTGTTGCTGAAATGAAAGATCTTGAATTACTGGTGATAGAATATTATCCTCGTCAAACTTAAACTTAACTAAAATAGATTATTTTTTCATTTCAATTCTAATGAACGAGACAAATTAGCAAATTTTGAAATATTTTTCCACAGAAATAGTATTTCCGATGATCCTCAAAAACTTAAGAGTTCAGCCTACTATTTATATAAATCACATTTTTAGAAAAGGTTTTTTAATGAATATTCAGGAATTAAAGAATTTAAAACAAAATACTAAATTAAAATAGATCAATTTTTTTTCCATTATATATTTTATCATAATTTTCATTAGTTATATGAATGGGAAAATCACATACGAGTTACCCAGACTCGAACATTTATTGGAGGAAAAAGATAGATAGCCTGGGAATGTGAAGATTTTTCCAAATAAACATAATCTGTAACTATATTTTATGATCCGCAAATAATATTTATAGTTCATTTTTCCAGTTAACGTTTATTTATGTACCTTTTTATTTTAGATAAGGTGTATTACCCTTAATAGACAATGAATAATTACGTTATAAAAGAAAATAAAATTATATTACATTTTAATAACAAAATTAGGAAATCAAAAGATGAAAGTAAAGCAGTGAATGTTGCCTGTATTCAAAGTCCAAATGCTATTCTTTGCGCAAAATCTGGGCGTCTCTTGCTGGGCATTCTAACCAGTCCTGTGATCTGCAGCTCTGTAACTGCCTTGCAAAAGCGTGCTCTATTGCAAACGAAAGTTAAGGATTGTGATCCAGATCAATAAAATGCATTGCAATTGATGAAGCTAGGGAGACGAAAAAGAGAAATGTACATATACAACAAATAATATTCACATCAGAGTTGGCTAAAAACCTAAAATCATTTAAAAGATCATCTAACTTGTCATGAAGTACTGAAGTAGCCTACAATTCAAACTCATTTAAAGAAGTTCCAAAACTAGGGGATTTTAAGTCTTATATTTGTCTAAAGCAATTTCGTGACAGAAATCAGTTACTGGTAAATGTACTTCCACTCGAGATTTTATATTATGACTCTTCAATGAAACTAACATTACAGGAGAGATTTAAACGAGAAAGGGCAGATATAAGCAACAAAAGATGTGAGATTGCAATACCATAAATGAAAGTTAAAAGTCCAATTTTACCCTCAATCTGGGTCGTACCCTCAAAACAGGATATGATTCCTTAACTTTGAAGTGCCCACTTTAGTCCGTTAGAGTCTAATTTTTCATCAAACGTTATGTAAATTAACATGAAAATCAGAATTTTCAAAAAGGTATGATGGAAAATGACATGAAAATGCTTAATCGTACTACTTAGAAATTATATTACACTGGACAATTAAAAATTTTAAGGATCAAAATACACAATACCCTAAGTTAAAATGTTTAATCAATTAAAAAAGTTTAATAGCTATACTGTATATTGTATGTAGTAGGTTGTGACTAGATGACTGTAATTTTACTTTGAACGTGTTAGCTTGTTTTCTGTTTCAAATGACCCCATGTCATATAGTTTTGAAAATGCTGGCATTATCTATTCTAATGTTAAAATGCTATGCAAATAAAAAATGATGCAGGTGACATAATAACTTTAGAACTGCTAACTAATCTGGGACATCTAGCAATGCAATTGAAGCAATACAGTTCCTGCTATCAAAGATACTATGTTAAATGCAAAAAATAAAAGGATACTGAATTGACGCTTCGTTTTGGTCTGCAGATCCATTTATAGCTTTTCTCTTCTTTGGTTGTGGGGATTGCTTTGTATTTTGCTTCCGTTTATTTTTATTTTGAAGAACAATTGATCTAAAAGACTGAAACCAGTCATGGAGATTGATAAGATCTCCATGCTCTTGAGCCAGAGAATACCTGTAAAATACTATAGAATATTAATATCAAATCAAACCGACAAGTAGAAACTTGTGTCTGTGGTGCTGTAGCTCGAGTACCTTCAAAATATATTGATTTTGATAAATTAAAAATGTTTTTAATATATTTTAAAATATCAAAATCGGTGTACTTTGATATTTAAGATTTTCAAAATTCTTAGTTATACCAAAAAGCCTAAATTGGGTAGAAGCTTACTATTTATATTCAAGATTTAAGTATACATATAAGGAGGGACATTTAAATTAAATGTCAGCCACGAAGTTCTAAGCAAAAGTTTGAGTAAGAACTAAGAAGGAATATCACTGATTGACCAAGGGAATCTTTGTACTCCCACCCTCCCAAGAAAGGAAAGTAACAATCTTTTGGCATTTAAGATGAAGAAATACTTCCATTTTGGGTATAGAAAAAAGTTCGACAGGCTCTCAGTGAGTGGGGTTTTGGAGAGGATAGATGTATGCAACTTTAAGGCTGCAAATGTTTCGAAGATTTGAACACGTGAAATCTGGTTAAAGAGAAACAACACATTAAAGAGATAACCTATTCAAAAGATGGATATAGCATCTGGCAAGGAACACATCGAGAAGTTGCAAGAACTGGGATCCTGTATAAAAGCATTCTATTCGATACTCACATAATTGAGGAATCATGCCTGGATGGCAATAGAGCATTGCCATTCTTGCTACAGCAGCTACACCTTAAAATCTTATGGAACTCCAACAGATCAACCTGAATTCTTCTTCTTGGATCTCCAATTAAAACCTATAAAGAGCAAGAGTTAACTAAAACTGCAGAAGATTTAAGAAAATTGTAAAGAAATTTCAGTCTAGTGCCTTAAACTTTATGCAACCAAGACGCATTATAGAAATCTCAGAATGTATACAGGAATGGTGTCTTGTTAATTAAAGTTCATACAAATAAACATCCGTACCCAACATGCTCATTTTCAAAATGCGATACAAGACATGCTGCAATTTCATTTTATTCGTGATGCATTAACCATGCCAAAGAAAAATGTGTCAGCGTTTAACTTAAGCTAAGGAATCTCAACAAATGGTAACTCGTGGGAATGGAAATAGGGAAGGCAATATAACCTGGACCAAATGGGTTACCCTCACATGAGTTCATTTCATCCAGGTTAACAACAAAATTTAGCTGCATTTATGAACAAAAAAATTAATGCCCTTCCTAGTCTTAGTTTTAACTTGTAAGCATAAATAGGATCTAATGAATTAGAAGTCCTGATACAAATTAATGTCATTTCCTCAGTTAGACAAAGGTGTGCATGAGCTGGCAGTGCCTATAGGTAATACGAGGCTGCAAATTAAATCCCAACGATACGTCTCTGAGTAAAGTAATGATCCATCCAATGGAAAAGATAATCCTTGGATGTCTTACCAATTGAAGCTTCTCAACATTCTTGAAACATAAAATTTCGTGGAAAGGCATGCCTTCAATGGGCTTCAAAAAATTCCTGTTCCAAGAAAAGAATAACCAATAACTTTACTTACACCAGCAATTACGAAATGACAGGTGAAGTGCTTAACTTTTTTTCTGTTTTATTTCAATGCAGCAAAAGCAATAAGCTTTTCATATTTTACTATAGATTGTGTCAACAAGTCGATGTAAAACAAAAAATACAAGTTATCTGACTGTTTAATACTCGAAAACATTTATAATATTCCTAGAGGCTTGGTGATTATAAATATGATTTAGAGATATCAACTTCGAAATATAAATATTAAGGATGATAGAATATTGCATGATTGAAGGGAAAGCCGAGCATAAATCAACTGTTTTCTAACCTAAGACATTGATCAAACTATTGTCATGCTTTAATTAAATTTGGTAAGTTAAAACGAAAGGGGATGCGGGAAAATGCAGTAGTGTTGTCGAACCAACAAATTGAGCGAACTGTTTTTCTTTTCCAGTTATTCAAGGTTAAAACTCAGACACCTTGCAAAAACGACCTATTCCTTCCATTTCATATCTCTTGCATCGTTGAGGCAAGCCTGGTGTTTGACAATAACTAGATTTAATATAAAACGCTGCTTCTACCATCCCGGCATAAACAGAAAACAAAACACAGTTAACGATATTTAAAAAAAAAAAAAAAAAAACCTTACCCAACTAGACAGTTTAAAAATGCAATAGCTTGTGAATTTAGCATTCTTGCATCCTTATCAGTGTTTACTGAAATCTTGGACGTATATCTCCTGGAAATATAAAATAATGCATTAGTTATCCAATAGAAAAAAGCTTTACCTCAATATCAATCTGTACACTTTCCATAAAATATGAATGATGGTTTTTCTTTTTTTTTTTTTTACAAAATAGTAATTTAGGAACACGGGATGGTATCTCAATCAGAGACAAAACCCCCCAGACCTAAAGAGCGCCCAATAAAGTAATTGAAAGACTAGTGGATACTTGATTACGAACTGTCAAATATGAGTGGTGGCTTCATGTTTACTCTAATTTGTAAATAGATTGAGTAGGGAAAAAAAGCTTAATGCAAGGACTTGTGTGCTTTTAGTTCTTTCTCTAATAAGAATTACAGTTTCACTAAGTAGTCTATATTACATAATAAAGAATTATATTAAAGGTCAAGTTACGAAGGTGAGATTTCAATTGTGAATGTGGAACAAAACTAGTAAAAGCACCTAGAAGACTTCAAGTAGATTTTGTTCACAGTTTAAATCGTGTGACTTCCACTTTTTAACAATCTATGGATTTTACCCTTCAAAAAGGGCATAAAGATTAACTTAAACTTTGGTCATTTTCTTTCGGAAAAAATGGATAGTCAGGTAAAGGCACCCAAACATCATTAATAAAGTATCCATCTCCCAGGTCATGGACTCGGTCCTCTAGCCTGATTTATTTTCACCGTTGGCAAAGCACAAAGTCCCTGTCGTTCATGTCCAGTAAATGATAGCTACATTCAAATTATGATCCATAAAGAAATAACAAACAAGAATTAGAATGTTACTTGGGATTGTCCTTGGAACTCTTGCGTGGACTCTTTCCATCTTCACATCTTAATGAAGATTGCAACACTTTCAGTTTCTCGTGAATCTGCAAGAAATTATTTGGTAATTATTTGCTTTGACCAGGAACTAAGTTATAGAAGATTTGAGCATCATCTATCTCGATAAATGCAATAACGAACTGGTAAACTGTTACAGGTTGCAGATTGATAGAGTTGCCTTTTCAAACAAAATGCAGTAAAATCAATAGTCTCTAAATCACAAGAGTATGTCACTTAAGATTCCTCTAAACTAACTTGCTAATGCTATAAATATATCCAACAAATAAACCAACCAGCTAACTAATTTATCTCATTAAGGAAGAAAAATTATCAACAAAAATACCTTATATTCAATTGCAGTAGACTAAGATCAATAAGTGCAATTCAGAAATATATTCAATTGCAGCTGGCTAAGGTCAATAAATGCAATTCGCTTGCTGACCTTGAGCAAAAGCAATTCCATCACCTAATATGTCAACATTCAATAATGGGATCCAATCCAATTACTCCAAAACATGGACTCAACAAGAAAGAAAGAAAACTCAGAAAAATTAAAATTCCCGGCAAGCATACATATGTATATATTCAAGTTTAAGCATACCTCTGAAATATCTGCAGTAAGTTTTTCCCAATTCTCAATTAACTGATATAGCATCCCTGCGGGGAGATCCCTGCATAATTCCATTTTCCAATCTAAAATTGAATGTATTTGACTGAATAGACAAATAAAGAAGGAAGGAATATTTCAATTTAATCCCAATGTTTATCAACATGACTTTTCTGATAATTTGTGGTTACGATATTTTGCATCCTGCTTCTCTTCTTCTTTGAACTTAATAGTTTAGTATTTCTGCCCTATTAGATTCAAGAAACAGAATACTTCATTGGTGTTGCCAATATAAGGGTGTAGATGTATGCTTTAGATGTCATCTTTCACATAGCAAATAGATTTTATTGCTTCCATACATATCGTTTCTCATATACTGCTTAAGAATGCGCTCAGGAGAAAATATTAATCTACATCAACGAGCTTCTCTAAACGAAGACATGGATCATATCCTCGTTACCTCACATTTCGTACTATCTGGCCAATATAACCACCGCTTTGCATGATGGAATATTGTTGACTGGAATCATTTGTGGAAGACAAACCACAATATCTTTCATTTCCCACATGACAATCAGGACCCCGTGACAGGTACAAATCTTGACTTAGAGCTTCACAAAACAAATCCAATAGTCGCACTCTGCTATATTTTCCAGCTTCATATAGGCACTGAAAAAAAAGAAAAATCAGGATGAACTCCAACTTAGCCTTGACAACAACTAATTACTGAAAAAAATCATTGGAAAAGATTTAGGTACATCACGATGAATAAAAGATATTCAACAACAGTATAATGTAAAAATTACTTATTTCATCAATTTATCAATTACAATTCAGAGTTTTAAAAGCAATGGAATTCGACCAATTAGGGTGGACGGATGAGTGAGCAGGGTAAAAAAGAAATTGCTAAATATTACCAGAACTGCAGTACTCCATAGTTTCTGCATTGTCACCAATTCTGACAAACCCTCAGCCGTGCTCTTTTTAGTGTGATGATCAGCGATTTGACTCCTAGATTAACGTTAACCAAGAGTTGAACTCATTGTCTAGCAAATATTAATTCGATAAAAAAAAAAAAATTGCAAACTGTAGTACCTTGCATACAATGGAAGTTGATCTATGTATTTCAGCAGTGTCTCAGGTGATACTGCAGATTTACCCTCCTGTCAATCCAACCATTAAAATAATAAACAAAAAGGAATAAGATGATACAAATTATTTAAAAAGACTGACAAGAAAAATTTTAGTCAAGTTTGTAATATATATATATACATCATTTAATGTGTTCATTGAAAAATGATTGGAGCCAAAGGAAGTGAACCCTCCTATCAATAGTGTTAAAATAGTGTTGTGAGGAAATTGCATATTTTGACCGTGCAATTAAGTCACTTACCATGGCTCGGTACAATTAATCAGTTGAGTAGTTAAGGAGATAGTGATGTTAATATGGATCACACACTTCGTACAAAGAAAGATAATTTGAAAATTAGAAAAGTTCAAAACAA
This sequence comes from Vigna radiata var. radiata, assembly GCF_000741045.1. Classification (NCBI taxonomy): domain Eukaryota; kingdom Viridiplantae; phylum Streptophyta; class Magnoliopsida; order Fabales; family Fabaceae; genus Vigna; species Vigna radiata. The sequence goes on from NC_028352.1 coordinate 1,260,982, forward strand.
ACCTTCTGATCTTCAGCCAGTGCTCGCCCATGTATGAGACTTAGAGGTTCCATTGAGAAATGCAATAGGCAAGCTACCTGAAATATATAGTCCCAAAACATAACATGCAAAAATACAGGTCAGATACCCGTTTACTGTGTAAATGTCATACAATGAAGATACAAATAACACTAAGACACTCGGTAAGCTAAACTTCATTATTAACCTTCAAAGCTCTAATAAAGGATGTTATTGTCCCATCCTGGTTGATGAAGTAGTTCCTTAGGAAGACGGCCACTTTATGACCAATACTGAACATGGTACAATGTTTCACAAGAACAGCCTCAACAATTGCATCCATTCTCTCGGCAGGTGTTCCAAGCATAAAACTAGAGGGACACAAACGCTCAAGAGCATGTGATGGCAGAATGTTTCTCGGGGTATCCACTGTCGTTGCAACTCCAAATATGAAGATAATTGGCACCTTGACAATCCATTCACTGAAGAAAAAGATGAAGAAAACGAAAGCTGTTTTATATCATCTAAGCAAAACTCCCTATTATGCATTAAAATATATAAAACAGAAATTACAATCTCTAAATGTCAAAAATATACAAGGAACATATAAGCAGGGAGGCCTCAACAGTTTCGGAGACAAAACGCAATAACATAATCTAGTTCACGTAGCCAACCCCGCTTAATGGGAACAGGCTTTAATTTTTATTTATTTTTTTGTCGTGTATAGATGGTAAGGCCCCGTCAAATTTGACCTAAGCAATAGAATAACCCAATAAAATATTTAAAATGCACATATCAAACCACATTACAGATATACATATAAACATACTAGCAAAAAGATGCCTAAACATACCTCAGCATCAAGATAAAATCAGTTAAGACTGATCCAGAACATCTCCCCAAATCATTAATGATCAGCACCAGTGGTTTATTGTAGTTTACATGTTCTCTATACCATGATGCTAAGATTGATATATCAGCTGACTGCACACACAGAATTAAGAAAAAGAAAAGGTAAAGGAGATAGTACAAATGGAATCTGTCAATCTAATTATAAATAAACGAGTACAGAACTGACAGAAGCACCCACATCAATAACACATCCAACAAACTCTCGCAACAGAGCTTTCAAGCAACCAGCAATCCCATTTTTCAATGAAAACTCTAGGGATGAAAGCTTAGCCACATGGCATCCATGGGATTTCAAGAAATGGCCAAGCTCTTCAAATGTCAACATATCATCAACGAACTCTATGTTTCCTGCCAATCATACATCATTCAATATCAAGACTTTTTGGAAATACAAACATTGCTCTCGCCTCTCAGAACATTACGTGAGCATACTTACTGGTGACAATAAAAGCAGTGAACAGCTGCCCAGGAGTGGTATTATTTAGAACAGGAAAAGACCGAGTTGCTTCAGCAATGGTATGTTGTCCAAGCAACTTAGTAGTGTTGAAGCACTCCAGAACCCATTGTTGTATATTATTAAATACATTGGCATTGAGATCTCTTAAAACACCCTGCAGTAGATACAAGACTCTTCATTAATTTTCTTGCTGTATCACTCAAAGGTAAAGAATGAAAATAGATTTAGTGCGCACACCACAATATACACCAAAACTAATAATGGTAGAAGAAACTAATAGCAGTAAGGTGCAAGATCTGGTAGAAGAAACAAAGGACCTTAATGGTAGATTCAATCTTTTCCCAAACAATGTCAAAAGCTTCAATTTGTAGTTGCTGAAACAAATGGAGATCACATCCCTCCGTCATACTTCCTCCCAACTTTTTTACACTCTCTGGTGATGAAGATAATTCATTCGTCATGCACAACTTTGCCTGTGCAGTTGGTGTTCTATCTTTTTTCCGGGATGAAGCTTTATGAAGAACAAAGAATGGCTATTGGAAGGAACCCAAAAGAAGACTAAATCAGCACTCTGCCCGTATTAGATCGAATGTAAAATCAAACTAAGACTAAAACTGACTTCTACAAATTACGCTTCCTTATTTTCTGGCTTTCCCCCATGTTATAATGAATATTAACCGATATACATCACATGACTTAGATTAGAAAAAAAACGAAACCCAGTAACTAACACTGCAACAATGGATTGAAGACACCGATTCATGACGGCAACATTTTTAGAGGCCTAACTCTCATTTTCACTTGTGCCTAACTCTCATTTTCACTTGTTATGACACGCAAAATTAATTACTACTAAACAAGGACTATAACTGCATTCACAAATATTCATCATGCATTTGAAATTAATCAAATTACTGATACATATTTCCAACTAAAACAACAGATTCATTTCCAAATACTAAAGTAAAACCTAGTCAAGAATTAAAAGTGCGAAAACAAAAGACACACAGCCACGTTGTCATTCTCGCGAGATATAAAATCAGAAGCAAATATAATCAACTTGAGCAGTTACAACCAAAATCAATAAGACAAAACCGATCACGCCACTCATCAATGAGATACACACACCTAATCCAAAATAAACTTGTCACGCAGAACAATCAGTTTTCACTGGTCATTTACAGTGAATCGACATTCGAAATCATAGGTAAAATAAAACAGTGTTAAGTAGGATACAGGCAAATCGGTGAGACATGTTCATAATAATCAGAGAGTTATGGAAACTGCAAAGGGAAAAGAGAAAGAACCCGAAGATCCTTCTCTTCAACTTCTAGCGTTGTTGACGGAGGAATTGAATCAGTAACACAGCCAGAAGGAGCCATCGAATAGAGATTTGAAATATACTATCGACACGCGCGCAGAGAGAGAAGGAGGGAGAATGAGAGAGAGAGAGAGGGAGGGAGAATGAGAGAGAGAGGGAACTGTGTGAATAAAATGAGTCTCTGTTATGGCGGGAAAATCACAAGGGTAGTTATGGAAAGACATAACCTTGTTGAGAGCGTTTTTTTGCTCTAATTTCATTGTTTCACCTATGCCTCTATTCATTATAAAGTTTTCTATTCAAAATATTATAACTAAATTCTTTCAAGACATTTTATAATTACAAAAAAATATCGTTTGGGTTTTTATATATTTTTAATATTAAACACAAAAATTAAAATGTAAATAAATTCATGATAAAAATAATACTTAAGACCATTTAACAATTAAAAAAATAATAATATTCTATTTAATAAGTTATGTTATTTATAAGATAAAATTTATTATGTTTTTTCTTATTTTGTTCTCATTCTTCCTTTGATGCTTTATGTTCACGCATGATCAAATATATCTTTAACGCGTTTAAAAAAATAAATAAGTTTTTAAATAAAAATTAACATTTTTTTACACAAAAAAGTTACACATTTTAGTTTTTTTCCAAAATAAGAAATTCATAGATTAATTATGTTTTACAATCACTCTTTTTATGTCATTTTTTGTTCACATTATATATTGTATTTATAACTTCCTTTTACTTCTTTTAATTTTTTCTTTCTTTCTTTATCTTTTTCTACTTTTTTTAACTCCTTACACTCATTTTTTTTTGTTAAAATTCACTTATCTGTTTTTTTTTTTTGTGACAATTGTATGGATGTAATATTAATATTTTTTAGGTTTAATCAATTTTTAAATCCTTCGTAAATTTAAATAGTTTTAATTAAAATTTTTATTAAAATAATTTGTTATACTGTGTGTTTAAGATTTTTATATATTTTAATTGAGTCTACACTATTTAATTTCATTGTGTTGTCAATTAGACTAACATGAATTTTTACGTGTTTCTACATAAGGAATAAAACATGATATAACTAAATTTCTAAGTCTCCCATAAAAGATGATATTTTAATTCAGTTTGTGTTAAAATATTTTGTTTTATTATGCCTATATTTTTCAATTGAATTCCTCTTATTAACTAAGATAATTGTTTGGTTTTGCAATATATGATACTACAAGTTTTGAAAAAAAAAATATTAAACATTTTAAAATACTTAATTGAATTTTTTAATAGAAGTTTAATTAAAAACATCAAAATTTATGAAAAACTTAGAGCTTAATTAATTTATTTGTGTACAAGTGAAAACATAACCATTATACAGTGAAGACGCGTAAATGCAATAAACATGTCAGTTTAATTAACAACACAAATAAATAATAAAAATTCAGTTAAAAAATATAATTTTTTTAATATTTAAAAAAATAAAACATAATAAAAATTTAAAATATTCAAATTTGTGAAAGAGTTTAAACTTAATTAAACCTATGTCATATCACAACCATGTCTATACAAACTTATTCACTAGCACTTGTAAAGTAAAATAAATTTCTTTATATTAAAATTAATTATAAATAAGTTAATTTGTATATGTTTTCCTCCACAAAGTTTCTCTGAATTATTATTTTTAACGTGGAAATAAATTAATTTTAATTCATAAAAACCTCTATTTGCTATTAAGTTTTTACAGAAAAAGTTATTGACAGAGGTTAAAAATATCTGTAACCCAAACTTCACCTGATCTCATCGTTTATATTTGTAAGCCGACTTCAAATTCATTTTCTCGAAATGTTGTTTTACATTTAACAAATCTATTTTACTGTTATTTTGGTATGTAAAAAAATTAATGAAAAATCCATAGAGAAGACATTGCGTAAAAATGAAAAAAAAAAAATCATGGAAATTTTTATATTTTTTACAAAAACATAATTCATAAAAGAAAAAGTTATTTTAACAACTTTTTTTTAACAAATTTTGACAACGCATTTGTGGTCTGTAATTGATTTGTTTCAAATATTCTCTTTAAGATAAATTCGAACCAATTAATAAAATGGTGACACATGTAGTGTTGTCAAAAAGTTGTTAAAAAGAGTAGTTAAAACATTGGCATCCATTCATAAAAGCCTGGTAGAGATTTCAGGGAGCGTCTTGTACGGATTTCATTCAACAGAAGGCTTTCATTGCATTTTGACAGAGAACATATTACAAAATTTTGATAGAAACCTTCATCTAAAGTTGGCCATGACCAGCTTATTCTCTACTTCAACTTCAACTACATTTTTCATTGAATCCATGTCAACTTCACTGATTTCAGTGGCAAAAAGAATTTTTTTACATGATTGTATCAAATACTCAAGTGTTGGATTTGGTAAACTTCCATTGGAAACCATTTTGCTGGCCTCGTTCATTACTCTAACAATAGTATCCTTCTGAAACCGGTGAGAATTATTCTTTAATAGTTTCAACCAAGACGATTTGGAAAATGGCTGCGAGTCTTTTGGGAGATTGTTGGTCATACATGTGAGAGCAGCAACATAGTCTTCTCTCTCAAGCTTAGAACAAAACCTCTCCTTGATCAGAGAAGTTGGAATATTTCGATCCATGTCGGTTAAGTGTTTCCATGTTATCTCCAACGGCCGTTCCTAGAACCCAAGTTCCATAGGTTAACAACAACATCATCTAGATTCTCTCATAAATTTAACATTTCTCACAATATAGTTTGTATCTATAAGGATAAAGCTAGACTTAGAACTATAATATAGCAGCAAGCTATTCACCAGGACAACATTAAAACAAACGTACATTCACCAGCAAGCTATTGTGACAATATATGTTTTGGCATGAGTCTAGTTTCTCGGCTAAGTTCTTTTTGTGATGTCCTCCGTTGTGCCTTTAAAATATACTGTTTTTGATATATTAAAATGATTTTTAATATATTTTAAAACATCAAAATCAGTACCTATCAGTGTATTTTAAAGACTGCAGGACATAAACTCAAAACATGACATGTCGATACTAATTACAAGGGCATAAACTCAAACATGTACGAGAAATAAGGAAATTTCAAAAACATCAAGGTTTATCAGTACATCTTTAAATTAAACAGCTCCTTTGCTTATTAGACTAGTTTAGTTACCTCATTCAAAATAACACTGGCAAATTTTGAAGAGGAAAGCAAGAAAATGTAAAGTCTGTTTTATCTTCTTCATCTTCATTGGCAACCAAGCATGTTTTTCCAATTTACTCCCAACTTACTATGCATATATCCTAAATCGTTGCATGCTCAAAAGAAAAATGCTATTCGCATGATCACGAAAAGGATCATTCATAAACACATTAATATGTACAAAAGGAATGCAAGGTTACCTTTCCCGCTCTTGAAGCATCCAATATCATTTGAAGATGACGTTTTGGATTGAAGTGATAACCATGGTACAACATCTTTTGATAGACATGATCAAAATAATCCCATCTCTGCTCTGAAACACATGCATCTAACATGGTGTTGAATGTGTATGTATCTGGTACCACCAGCATCTTGTAATCAGTATTTCCCCTCAGACAATTTGCATTTTCTGACATCTGCTCAAACAACGCTTTAGCTTCTTGAAACATGCCATGTTCCAAGTAAGCTTTCAGCAATATGTTATATGTAACCAGGTTTGGAGCACAAACTTCCTTCATTTTCTCAAAAATATAAGCCCCATCTTGAATATTTCCAGAGTCTAGACTTGCTTGCATCAAACCAGTGTAGGTCACTACCAGTGGTTTATTTGCAACCTTGCATATCTTGTCTATCTGTCAAAAGATGAATGATTCCTTGGTAATTGAGCCTTTTAAAAGTGTATAAATATTATAACTTATTTTTCGTAATAGACAGGACATTTTGAGCCAAGAGAATTTGTTCAATACAGAATTGAAAGTAAAACAACATTGATCCAACCAATTTACGTCAATTGCAGTGATGACAATCCAGTTCAGACTTCATTGAGGTGCAAATATTATGAATATGACACAGATTGACAAAACATCATTGACTAAAGATAAGATCAATTTGAATTACATAAGTAGATATAAATCTTATTTTACAAACAGGTTTTATAGGATTGAGTTAGACTTAAAATTCATTTTAACACATGTATTTGAACTTTTCATATAAAACGAAATAAGATCGCCAAGACTATCCTATTCAAAAGACAACAGTGAGAGAATAGGAATAACAAAAAGCACCTGCTTTAGTGCCTCGTGACTTCTTCCAGCTGCACAGAGGCATCGAGCCAGATCATAATAAAGGGAAGCCGAGCCTACAATTCCACGATTTTCCATTTCTTGGACAGCCAATATAGCCTCATCGCTTTTTCCCTCTTTCCACAGTGTATTTACAAGAACTTCACATAACAGGAAGGTCAAGATTATAAAAGTTAAGCGAATGGCAATTTACCATAGATATGAAATAAATGAGAATACCTCTATACGTCAATGAATTAGGAACGGAAGACTTCTGAAGTTTTCTGAAAAATTCATGAACCAAGTTGTACTTGCCACATGAAAGCATCACCTGTGCAAGCATTACACAAATTTCATGAACTATGTGCAAGCTAGCATTCATGTATACAAAATTGTTTCCATAGTTGTATTTGTCCATGGTAACAAAGTTTCCACTCGCAGTATAATTGAACTCAACTAGGAGCAGAAACTTGTCCTAAATCTTGAAGTTCCCAAATTTAATGGATTATGGCGTTGTGTTTATTTGAGTAAAATTTGAATTAACACGTTGCTTTCCAGCTAGCCACACAGCACTTAGTATATTAAATACTTCCTCCAATTCCATGTGGAGAAGAACAAGTGAACTACTACTATTCTGAGTGGATGTACTATTTTAGCCGCTTATTATTTTCTCTTCTGTACTCTGTATGAACTGCTTTGCTCTAGGAGATATATCTTACATCACTAATATAATGTATTTTGCTTCTAATGGAATCTCAATATTCTTAAATTAAAACAAAAAGAGAAATAAAAGAAAATTTCCCAGCTTGATTAAAAAGATCTGTTATTTACCAAGATGCGTGTAAAATATTCAAATGTTTTATAATCATCAAAAAACTAGAGGCAAGTACTACCTCCATGACTAGGCCGTAAGTTGTGGCAGAAGGTTGTTGTCCTTGCTTCTTTAACTGCTGCAGAACCCAAAAGGCTCCTTCCCATTGTTTCTGCTTAACACAAGCGTTAAGCACCTGCAAGCCAAATTAATATATAAATGCTAAATTAATTTGGACAACTACGAAAGTTACTAAAAAAATGCTATTTTTAAATACAACATTAAAGCAAAGAATATGGACTGTAAGAAACCCGGCTACAACAGTGCAGTAAAGACATAAAAATGCTCTACAAAACAACTAAGCTTTACATGTAGAAAAACTGCAAGTATGTGACCTTTTATCATAGTCACCCATTCAAGAAAGTAATTGAACTGCGATGCAACTTTAGATAAAAAAAAAATCATCAGGGAAAACATTCATAGGAAGATGACAACCTTCTTATCACAACCAAAATGGAGAAAAAGAAAACAATTTTGTAAAAATACAGCAATAAATGCTATTTTATTTGGTCAAAATACAAACTATTTTTTCAAGACCAAAAAAGAATTAGCTACACAAAAATTGGTTTTTAAAGTGTTAAAATATATATTCTATTTTTAACTATAGAAACTATCACATCACCTCACAACAAATAAATTTAACCATAAGGATATTGTCGAATTTAACTTGTGCATTCAAAATGATGTGTCCAGTCCCAAAACTAGACAAGGTAGAACAATTTAGAGGTGGTTTTGAGATATACAAGGCAGAACAACCAGACATCTTAAAACTACTTTCCTCTTTAAACAACTTACTGCATGATAGACTACAGTATCTGGTTCCAGCCTTGGGTCCCAGCTCTTAAATACCCCTGTTTTAAACTTTTTCTTTGGTGGTGATCGCATAATATCAATCACATCAAAGAGCTCCTTCATATGCCCTGCTTGTCCAAGAGTCACAGCAATGCTCCGATAAGCTACTAAATCAGGATATGAGGACATTTGTTGCTGGAAGGAAAGGAAAGAGAGTTAAGGAAGTTGACCATATTTCCACATTTTAAAAACAAGGATTTTGCATGGATTACCTGCATTGCATGAAATATATTTAGTGCCTCAACAGGTCTCCTGGACTTTCCAAGTGCAAATAGAGCAGCAGTATATATATTCCTAATGTCAAAGAGATAGAACATAAATTTACATGTCAAAAGGTTCCTCTCTGTGTGTGTTTGAAAATCAATCGTACACCAATGAATAACATTTAAAGGATAAATATTTTGGGATTTGCTACTAAATTGAAAACACGTGGGCTTACAAAGGAGATATAAGGTTGGCCTAGTGGTAAAAGTTGAAAGAGAGGGTGGGAGAAGTCGTGGGTTCAACTATCCCCATTAACATTTGAAAGATATAATGTTTGTTTGAAGGGTTTGAAAGGGAGAGTGAGAGAAGTTGTGGATTCAACTCTCCCACTAACAAAACTAACAGCTAACATTTGCCAATAAAAAAAAACGTGAGCTTACAAAATCAGTCCTTTCCAAATAAACAAATATACACACCATGCGATCACGCATCTAGTTTCTTTAAAGATTTTATAACTAGGCATTTTGGCATGAAAGATAAACATGATAACTATTAATTTTTTCAATGATTGATTACTTCAAAACCATTTTCTAAGATATCTACACAGGTGACTAATCAATATTAGTTCAAGTATCAGTCATACAAAGTACCACAGGCCACTGAAGTACCTTAGCTTACTGGACTTGAAACGTTCACGCTTTTGAAGCCATTCAATCACCTGTATCACTCGCTGCCAGTTTCCTAGTTTTCCCAAGATTGTGATAATCCTTGATATGGAATAGTCAGAAAATTTAAGCCTTGCACTTCTGATCATCTTAGAAAATATCCATTCAGGTAAATTGATGTCTGCACCATTTAACCTGTTTGAGAAAATGGTAAAGACATGATTACAATAATAAAAACATTAAAAACTTACATGTTGAGAATAGTTATTTCATAATCAATTTATGGAAGAAAAGAAAGTAAATGCTTTCCCAAGGGATGCAACATTTATCAGCAAGATATCTGCAATGTCCTTTCAATCACACCACCATTAAGTGAAGAAATTAAAAACGGAAGCAATGTATAGACACTAGAAAAAAAAAACTCCAGGATCTCATATTTGTAACTACTTTAATATTTAAAAACTTTAAACATTCCCACGAGTCCATGACAATTGAGATCTTTATTTGCTTCACTAGGAGCAACATTAATTTTAGGAGCCAGTCAAGATGCTGAGTATGGTGTTTTTTTCTGCTTGAAATATACAATGCCTTTTATGTACTTTTTGTTCCCCTGTTTATATGGGGCCAACAGTAATTTACACTCCCAAATGAAGAGACAAACATTGCTTTAATGCAAAAATAGACCAGACTCTCAGGATTCCAAACAGTAGGAGAAAATGAAAGGTTCACAACTTACACAAATCTCCCATAAAAAAAAATATATATAGCATAAGGAAATGCACTTGACCAAAAACACGGCCATTTCAGACAGGGGCTGTCATTTAGAGCTTTTATGGGCGTTAAGTGTAATTTCCCCGGCTCGTGAATTGCTGACTGACATAAGGCATAGATAAAAAGAAAAAAAAAAATCTGTGTAATAACCAAAATCTAATTCAGAATGCAGTGCACAGTGGCAAATTATGCATGATGCAACTCCAAATCACAACCAAGGATTACAAATCCACAGATGACCCACTTTGAAAGGAAGTAAAAGCAAAAGTAATTTGATGTTAAGCACGCAGCTGAGGAAAGTGTTCCTTTAATGACTAAACCCTTAATTCTACTATTTCTACACTTGTGGCACACTGATTTAACTCAGATCAACGGAAAGCCACCAAAGTGCAAAATGTTTGATGTGAGAAAAATCTCAGACAGAAAATTTTACATCTATGATGTGAAGCCAAACAATCATTGACCTGGCTAAATATCATACGCAAGTTTAGGCACCGAGCCTTCTTTGTAGATAGCTTCAATTGTTCCCTGAGGCACCAATTTACTAAAATTTATTCGTAAAAGAAAAGTGAAAAATCATCACAAAAGTTTAGGTATATACTTAAATCCTGAGCATAGTACTTTATGTATTTTAGGTATCCCAAAAGCAAGAAAGAAAGAATAAACTACATACGAATTGGCTAGCTTTTGGATTTTCTCCTCCATTTCCTTGTGTGAAAATTGTGACTTTCTGATAACCTGGTTCGGGTCTTCCAGATTCTCAAATGCTGCTCGTTCTACCTCCGAAATATCAGAATCATAACCCCTGTCAATGAAACGCTTGCGGCCTCCATTCATTTTCACATTAGACAGACCATTTCTATTCATAAAACTTCCATTCTCGGTGTGTCTTCTTACAATCCCTTTGTCTTGAGCATTTTGTGCTAGACCTCTATCAGGGATTTTACCCTGTGTGTTATAATCCCTTTGTCTGCTACCAACAACCTTCTCTCCCACAATCTTTGAAGAATATAAATCATGAATAACTTCCCTCTTCATGACATTCCCACGGCTACCATTCAAACTAGACCTAACTATACTCTTAGACTTTGATTCTAAACTATGACTCTGGCGCTTCAACGACCCATTTTTCTGCTTTCCCTTTACATCAAAGCCATTTTCTTTCCCTTCGTGTTCACTTCTAAATCCTTTAGTAGCTGATCTTCTGACCTTGCCACTACTTCTGGAGGAACCTTCTTCAGCACCTTCATGCCCATCTTTTCTCTCAATTTTCACTCTCGCACTGCTAACTTTTACGGTGCTATTGTCACCCTTTTCCGCCGTCTTTTGTTTTCTAGCAGTGGCAGCACGCTTCTTGCCCCTCTCAGTTCTGGCAGATTCCATAGCCTTCAAATATTCGTCAAAGGAAGGCTTAAATTCTGAGTCCTTCGGCAGAATCGCATCACTAATCAACCCAACATTAGTGCCATCATTCAGTGAAGCAGAAACTGCACCGAAATTCGGCTTCTGAGTCTGAGAAACCCGAATTTTCCCCGTAAACCTCGCGTTCAGAGCATTCCCAAAAAAGGGTCTCAAAGAAATAGGAACCTTATAGGAAGATAACGAATTGGCACCAAAATGCAAAACAGAAGCAGAAGCAGAATTCCCACTAATTTCAAATCCAGCAACTCCCATCTCAAACAAAATGAACAGTACAACGTTAAGGACTTGCGAACGACCGAGTCATGTGTAGCTGCTTCCTTGGAGGAACACACTTACTCACTGAAAAACCAGTATGTTCTACCTCTCAAATTATCGCGATGTTAACTAAGGACATATTTGTTTTTCTAATAATGTTATTGAAACCCATAAGGGAAAAATAATCGCTCACGGGTAAAAATGCTCGAGAAAGAAACCCACAAATTTTCGTTAATTTGTGAATAATTGTTTTGAAAACTCTACTAAAAATATTGTGATTTAAAATTGGTTTAAATGAACAATAGAAAAGTATAAAATACGGGTTTAATAATTTGACACACATATTTTTGTATTTATTCAGTATTATTCTTTTTTATTTTACTTTTTCAATCTTTTTAAACTATAAAAAATTATCTTTTTACTATTATTTTACTTTTTAATATATGTTAAATAAATGTAATACGTATCACTTTATTCTAAGTAATGATAGATTTACAAATTTATATTCATTTAATGTTATTTTTATTACAGAAATTAAAAAAATATATATTAAATGAATGCAAAAGTATATTGAATATATTTTTTCTTTTATCATTACAGAGATTAAATCTGTTATACACCGAAAGTAGGGGTTAAATTGAAAATAGTTTTCCGGTAAGAATTATTTAAAGAAAATTATGTTAAATCATATTAAATCAGTGTCAGGAAAAGTTTAATTAAGGCAAAAATAAAATAAAAAAATTGGGAAATTTTTATATTTAAAAACTATTTTACTTGGTAGTTATTAAAATTTAAATTTTTTACATTAATTTTAAATTTAAATATTCCTCTCTTTTGGAATAAAATATATCTTCTGTTAATGCTTCCTATTAACATCATTGCATATTCCATGGAAATGTGTTTAACAAATTCTATCTTAATATTCAATCGTTCCTAAATTCAAACTTTAGTAAATTTATTGCAACAATTCAACTTTATAAATATTAGGATAAACACGTTATGGCATATGTGTATGATTTTTTAAATATTTATAAATTATTTAAATTTTAAAAATAGTAATTAAAATGATTAAATTGAAAAAAACAAAAGGTGTATAACATTATAGATTATAACTATAAAAAAATAGTTATTGAAATAAAAAATATTATAAGTAATATTGTGTAAATAATTTTGTTATTATGAGTAATTATTTAATTTTAAAAAAGTAGTTATTAAAATGATAAAAGAGTAAATAATTTTTGTATAGTGAGTAATTATTTGAATTAAAAAAATAGTTCCTAAAATGATAAAAATAAAAAATAAGTTTTTATTATGAATAATTATTTAAATTTAAAAATTACAATTGAGAAAGTAAAATTTGAAAAACAAAAGAAGACAAGAAAAAGTGTCGCACGTCTAACTTTAATTGGGCCACCAACTTTGAGTTTTTACGTTAAGCCCAGTAACAAGCTCTTGAAAGATTTGGGCCGGAGCAAAAGATGGGTATACAACGGTAGTTTCACTTAGGGTTTCATTTCATTTTCGCCTATTTAATTTGCAACCCACCCATTCACAGCCTCGCTCGCTACTTTCTGTGTTCTTCAATTCCGTGAGTGCTTGCATAATTTCGGCGAATTTGATTTTGTTTTTGAATTTTATTTTCTTTATTTTTTTGCGTTTCTGCTTCTGCATTTGGCCGGTGATGCATGATCAATTTGTCCGTACCATCTGAGACTCTGTCTCTGACGAATGCTCAAATCCTTAAATCTGAGGCCTTTGTTCTTTCGACGTTTCTGAATTATAATCGTTTTCGTGTTAGTTTTTCGAATAGCGATTGGTAATTTTAGAGCATCAAATTATCGATGCACTCTTAAATTGTTCTGTTTTCTCCTTTTTCTCTTGCATTGTTTTTATTTGTTTATGAATAACTTATGTGAATGAAAAGGCAATAAATTAGAGTCTCTGAGTTGCTTATTCCATGGCGATATCAGCGCTGTACGTTGCCGATAAGAACTTTGAGCTGAGAAATTGGCTTGGGTCTCTGTAGGCTCATGCATTTGGATGTTCATACACTTTTTTCAGATGTTTTTAACCATTTTATTTCTGAGTTTCCATTCGGTCGTAAGATGTATGTTAAATGTTTGGGCTATCTAGCTTACAAAGTCTTTCTTTTCAATTTTTACTTTTTAATCATAGGACGTTCACTGAATAGGGAGATAATTGTGATTTTGTTGGTAACGATTACTGAAATAGCATAATAATCCAGAAGTTCAAGACTCAATTTCAAAGTAAGCAGGTGTAACTTGTGGTTTCATATTTTCTTTAGAACAAAAGGTCTCGAGTTTAACCTAGACACCCAATTAGTTTATTGTTAAATGGAAGTTCAATGAAAAACTAAATTTTAGCATTGGTACAACCTAAATGCACTTTACAATCCTAGACATCTTTTAAGAGTATTAACATTGGTTAAGCACCCAAAATTTTTAAAATTATAAAGATTAGGCAAATTTCACGAAAACACTTATGTAGTGATTTTTGACTTAATATAGTATTAGTGATGAAGAATGTAGCATGCGTTGTATAAAAAATCCAAAATTTCTCGGGAAGATTTGCTTGAATAGATAAAGTTTTTTTGTAACATTCAACGTATGTTTGATGTATGCTTTCGATTAAACCATTTTGTCGGAGTATTTGAGCATAAATAAGATGTAAGGTACCTAGATTCATAAAGTCTTCCATAGGAAATTCACGACTCACTTCTAATAATTTTCAGTCTTGACTCAAGATGATTTTCTATGAAAAAACAAAATTTGTAACTTTTGTCCTGCTTCACCTTTGTTACACTTACACAACATGCAAAGACAAATGTTTAAAATCTTAAATGGATGTAACATCAAAATGTTGTAGTCTTAAAAGACAAATGATGTTTTTTTTTCTTTGTCAAGATGAAATGGATAAAGATATTTAGACAACATTTTTTTAACAAAATTTGAACACTGTTCAAATGTTGTCAAAATAATGTAGTCTAAATATATACCTAAAGGTTGAATTTTAGTGTAATGAATTGAATCAACTCCATACCTTATTACCTTCAAACAACTATCACCGAGACAACACGACACAATCATTATTCGCTGAGGTGTTGGAAACACTTCCATTACAAGTATAACGTTATCAGAATGAACAATAAACTAACACGTGAGAGCTCTTTGTGATCAATATTGCTTGTAGCAAAGCTTGTGCAACCCATCAATCTTCTCAATCATGCCAATTGTTTGCATAACCAGATTCTGCAAAATGACACGAGAAAAAGGGTCATAAAATGAAAAATGCGAACATGTTATTTTACTCATTCATATCGAATTGAGACCGAATTGAAAAACAAATATAGCACATAATTTTGATAGAACTTTTCGTTTGAACACATACCAATGATCTTATTAGAATTGTTACCTGAAAATATTTTAGTTTATATTAACACTTACAGATTGAACACTATAAAAGGCACGTGGAGTCTCCTTAATCAAAGTTATAACTCCTCGATACTATTTTAAAGTGATCTATCTTCCTTTACTTTTTTTACAATTGATAAAACAGCATAATTAAAAAATCTATCTGAAAAAATACTAACCAAAATATTAAATACAATAAATAAAATAAGAATTAGTCAAGTAATAGATAATAGCTTTTTCAATAACAACAATGATAATAATTAAATAAACAATAAATAAATATACATATCATGTATTATAATTGCATTAAAATATGAATTTATCTATGTATCCGACAATAAGTAACGGTTGTTGTAACCACAAATACGACCTATTATGTTGTATAAATTACAAGACACCTCTGGTTTTATTTGATGAAAACATGATTAAAATAACAGTTATCACGTACATCTCCATACTATGTGTTGTATATCTTCATAAATCATCATTTTGTCATTGGAAATCATCATTGTATAAAAGTTGTTATCATAATCTATTTTTTTAAGCAGCAAAAATTTAGGTTGGGTGTTAAATTTACATGTTCTGCATATGGCCTATTAAAGAGAAGAAAATTTAAATCTAACAAATCGATGAAAATGATAATTAAAAAGTAACAGTTTCAGCTATTTTTTGTGGTATCTTTAATTAATTTTGCTGTGTTGAATGCTAACTTTAATTATTATTTTTTAAATATATAAAAGAAACAATTGACTTTTTTTTTAAAATGTCACCATTCCCTTAAAAAGTTATATAAACGTTAAACCCTATAGTAAAATTAAAATAATTTCTTAAATAATTGAAACATAATGATAGATATTTAATTATTTGCAGCTTTAGCTAGAGAAAGAAAGACCTCTAATTATAACATACTATCTAAGTTGATAACATAGGAAATGAGTGATGGAGAAGAAATCACCGACAAAAAGTAAGGATTTCATTTGATAGGAGAGTGAGTGTAAGTACAACAAAGGTTAATATGCAACAACCAACACTAAAATGTTATGGAGATTTGTCAACAGTTTCAATAACTGCATAGTGCCTTTGACTTTTGGACTCTGATATTTGTAATTTTAAGCACTCTTGTAAGAGAAGAGGGTAAAGGTGTCTTCTATGTATTTATCTTGTTTGGAAAGAAAATGTTTTATTATTAGTTTTATCATTTGTTGGGTATTTGTAAAATGAAAAAAACGAGTTTCCTTTCAATATATGTGGATATTACTTTTTTTTATAATTTTAAATAAAATAATTTAAAAATCACTCACAAATAAAATTTAAATCAAATTATTTAAAATGAAATATGAATGAAAATAAAGTGATTTTTCTGAAAGAAAATTAAATGAGTTGCACGAATTAAAAAAAAATCACTATAATATAAGAAAATAATATATTAAACGACTATAGCAAGAAACACTAGACATATATGTTTATATGTTGATTAAATAAGTTTAGTGGTATACACTGGACAAATTTGTCTATGTGCAAATTAGGCGATTTTATTAATACATATTGGACGAGTTTGTCTACACTAATTAGACGAGTCTTACAATAAATATTATACGAATACGAATATACATTGATTAGACAAATATGATAATATATGTTATATGAATATGTATGTATATTGGTTAAACAAATCTAACAATTCATATTATAAAGTATGCTGGTGTATTAATTAGACAAGATTAGCAATACACATCAGACGAGTATTTTCATGCATTAATTAGAAAATATAACAACAAAAATCACACGAAAGTGTCCATAAAATAGTTAAATGAATATAAAAAAGTATCAAACAAGTCATTTCATACGTCAATTAGGTAAATATAACAAAAATTATTAGACAAGTCTCATGATACATTGTTTAGATGAGCAAGATAAAAAATATTAAATCAATTTATTGACGTATTGATTAAGCAACTATATAAATAGACATTAGACAGGTCATTCATATAATGAGTAGACGACTCTAACAATATACATTAAATAAGTCTTTCCATACATAAATTAGATAAGTTTATTAATACGCACTGCACATGTTTATTCGTTAACCAATTAGATGAATATTACAATAAACATTACACAAAATTATTCATATTATAATAGTAAAAAATATTATACATGTATAGTAATACATATTATACGAGTTTGCTTGTAGACACAAGTTTCAAACTATTTTTTCGTAAAATAATTTCAAAATTTTAAATGAAAAAAAAATATTAATATGAAATCAAATTTCAAACAATCCTCCTACCATTAACATATTTTACATTAATAATTTTAAAACTTAATTAGTAATTTGATTATTATATTTGAACATTTGATTATCTTTAGTCTTTTTATATTTGTTTTTATTAATCGAGTCATTAATTTTGTAAAAGAAAAATTAATGTGACTCTTTCAATTAAATTACTCTTGGCACTATTTGAAAGTGTTATGTTTTTTATTCAATTATATTAATTTTTTTAAATTTTTTATGTGTTAAATAAGTTTTAAGTTGACACATGAATAGTTTATTTTAATTTCACATATTTCTATTTCAATACGAGTTTAACAAATAATTGACAATCCAAATAATTAATGTTATTAGACTAAAAATCTATGCATTCATAAAGTTTTAATCACTATTTAAAATAACAATAAGTTTCAATTTTATATTCAACGTTGAAAACTAAAACTATATTTAATTGAAATGATATAATATGAAAGGATGAAAACCTTTCTCAACTCCATCAAATATCCACTCATACCCATGAAATATATATATATATATATATATATATATATATATATATATATATATATATATATATATATATATAGGTTTAATTGCTTCTTTTATCCCCAGTTTGGTTGAAGTGTGTCAAATTCGTCCCCTTTTAGAAAAATGTCAATTTCGTCCTCATATAGAAAAAATTTGTGTCAATCAAGTCATCTTTGTTAAAAATCATTGCTTTCAAAACTCACTTTATCCACTGCAAAATCAGGCATCGGACTCATGAAGTGGTTATTATTCAAAACTCACTTTAAGTTTTTAACATCATTAGTTTATTTTTAACGGATATGACTTATTGATACAAATTTTTTCTATATGAGGACGAAATTGACATTTTTCTAAAAAAAAGGACGAATTTGACACACTTCAACCAAACTGGAGACAAAAGAAACAATTAAACATATATATATATTTTTCTTAAGAAAAATGTTTTATATGTAATTTTCATAACTACCTTAATTTATTTTAATGAAAAAAACAATTTTTTAAAAACAATTTAAAAACAATTTAATCTAAAAGAAAAACATGGTATATATATCTACCTTAAAGAATTGAAGGCAAAATACAGATACAGAAAGAAAACATGGCTAAGGGTGTGGTCCATGAATGATGAAGCATGGGTTACCAAACAGTGAATAATTAAACCCTTGGGCATGATGTGTAAGAGAAGTTGGCAAGTTCTTGTGCTCATTCATTCACTCATCTTCAATAATCCACAAAGGTACAGAGTACATAGGCAATGATACAAACAAAGAAACACTAAACTGGAATTGCACACATTTACACTGTTTGGACACATTTACTAATTTGTTTTTAATTTTGGCAAAACGTGGGAGAGAGATTGAGCCCCACATCGAATGTCACCCGCATTCCGCCAACTACTGAATGCTTTCCTTTTTCTCTAGCGGTGTAGTATCTGTCAATCGGTGCTATGGGCCACTGGGCCACTGGGCCCGGGGTCCACCCTTTCTCCAGCCCATCACGCGTTGTTGCTGTCCGTTCAAGGGTAGCATAATAAAACTACATCATCCTCTTTTCCAGCAATCTCAATAAATGATACCAAATCTCAAAAATAAAATTTTCTTTCAGTGTTTTTCAAGCATATGATATCCTTTAATAGAATACTTTTGTTCTTCGTTAAATAAAAATATTTATTTAATTATTAATTAAAATAAATAATCAAATCATTTCTTTTATTTTTTTAAGATAATTAAATAAATGTTTGAATAATGGTTAGATAATTACTTTAACATTAATTTCATAAGATTATATCTATATGTTATTTTAAGGTTTAAACTCTTTTTGGTTCCTAAGTTAAGTTTTGATGTTCAGTTTAGTTCTGCTTTTAAAAATGTCAACCTTTAGTTCCTATGATATGAAAAATATATCAAATCAGTCATATTCGTTAACAAATCACAAGTCATGTGATTTGTTATTCATTAAGTGTTATCATGAAGACTAATTTTGATACATTTTTCATATCATAAAAAAAGGTTGACATTTTTGAAAGCGGCAACTAAACTGAACATCAATACTTAACTTAA
This sequence comes from Vigna radiata var. radiata, assembly GCF_000741045.1. Lineage (NCBI taxonomy): Eukaryota > Viridiplantae > Streptophyta > Magnoliopsida > Fabales > Fabaceae > Vigna > Vigna radiata. Next base: position 1,280,774 of record NC_028352.1, read on the forward strand.
GGACAAAAAAGAGTTTAAACCATATTTTAAATATACTAATGAAAACATACTATGTCTATGTCTTTATACATATAAGAAAAGAAAAATTAATTTTTTAATTATTATTAAAAGGTAATTGCGAAAAAAAATCAACATCTAAAAAGTAAAACAATTAATAAAATAATCTATATTATTAAGGATAAAATTAACATAAAAAATAATTTTGAACAATTATTTTTATTGATAGTTACAGAATATACTTTTATATTTTTAATTAATTATTGGAAAATAAAAGATTTTACTTGTTTGATGTGATAAAAATATAAACATACATTTATTGAAAATTTTAATAATGATATATTATTTTGAAACTTCTCATATACACTAAAACATCTCTACTTTCAAAAGAATCGGATTTATTAGCATTTTATTAAGTTTTTCAATATTTTTATATGGTTAAGAAGTTATAATAGTTATAAAAATTAACTATTTTATTACTGGGTATAATGTAAAATTTGAGAAGAAAAAAGAAATTGATTGAAATCAATGAATGTTATGGATGAGTTACTTGAATGGAGTTTCCTTTATAACTTGGAGCTTGAGACAGAGCAAAACACAAATGGTTGAGACAAAGCTCGATCTGATCTCATGTTTCGATTCTGACTATGTTTGATTTAGGTGTCTGAGGAGAGAGTGTGGTGTTATTGATAAGAGTGTGAGGAGTGGAAGTAACAGAAAACATGAACAACAGTGGTGGAGGGACTATGATGGGTTTGAGCAATGGTTACTATGGGAGATCGCCATTCACAGTGTCTCAGTGGGAGGAACTGGAACACCAAGCTTTGATCTTCAAGTACATGCTTGCGGGTCTTCCTGTGCCTCAGAATCTGGTGCTCCCCATTCAGAAGAGCTTCAATTCTATACCACATGCCTTCTTTCATCATCCCACATGTCAGTTTTCCAATCCTGTTTCTTTTCTGTATGATGAGCTTGTTTCAACAATGGTTACCATTTTCTCTGTTTTAAACAACTCAAATTTTAAGATTAGGGTGTTTTTGTTTTTGAGTTTTTCTAAGTTTTATTATCATAAATGGTGGTGTCATTTATGTCAAAACAACATCAATGTCTTTCTTTCAACCCTAAAGGCTTCACATTGCTATATTTACCCTTTGTTCCGGAATGGCTTGGTGAGCTTATTTACACTTTTGGAGGGTTTTATTTTGTTTTTGCAATTAAACTCACTAACTAGTGAATTAATGGTCAATTTAGGGATTTTTTAACTATATGGATGAAATTCTTGAGATAGATTTGTGATTGCTTATGTTATACTATGATATTGGGTATTCAGTTCTGGAGATTTTGAACCTATTAGCTATGTAAAATGTGTGCAAAAACTTCCATTTTTGTCTTTTTTGTTGCCAAATGAATGTCCCTTGAGTCAGGGGTGTGTTTGGAATGTTGGTAATGAAAAGCTGTGCATGACAAACATTACAGTGAGTTACTGTTCCTTCTATGGGAAGAAGGTGGACCCAGAGCCAGGGAGATGTAGGAGGACTGATGGAAAAAAATGGAGGTGCTCCAAGGAAGCATACCCAGACTCCAAGTACTGTGAGCGCCATATGCACCGTGGCCGCAACCGTTCAAGAAAGCCTGTGGAATCACAAACTATGACTCAATCCTCTTCAACTGTCACAACACTTGATGTCACTGGTGGCAGTGGAAGCAGTAGAACTGTAAACTTCCAAAACCTTCCTGCAAATGCTGTTGGTAATCTCCAGAGTACTGATTCTGTAACTGACCATACCAGTTATCATCTAGATTCCATTCCTTATGCCATCCCAAGTAAAGAATACAGGTATAGAAATCCTTATCATATTTTGCATCTGTTGTTTGCATGGAGTTTGAAATTATATATGCTACAAAGAATACTATATCAAATATATCTTTAATTAAGGTTGTATTGTATTGCTTGGTATATTTATGGAACTGCCTTCACTTCTTCACTTTCTTGAATTTAAATGTTTTAGTCTGAATTTGTGGCAGTTTTCTTTAACTAATTTGAGGATATAATTCTGTATATTGGTGGTGACTTATTTATATGGTGGATTTCTAACATTGTCACAGAGATCTGTAGGCATTATGACTAGTTGTTAGAATGTTATACTTCAGAAGTGTCTACTTGTTTCTGTCTTCTGTTATAAAGTCCAGAGCTGTTGGCTACCCTGCTTTGCTTCAGCTTCTGTACTTTTTTTCAAATGTTGATGAGGGGAATTGTAGTTTTCATTAATCTGAACTCGTACTTTGTTTATTTTAAAATTGTTGTTTTATGTTACCTTTTCTAGTGTTGGATGATGCTCAGACACGTGGAATAGGTACTAGATTTTGGAGATCTTCATGAATCAAAATTGTCTTCAAACTGCGTCTTGTTGGGAACTTTGACAAAAAAATGGTCATTTAGTTGTCTCTTTTTTCTAGTTTTTCATTTTCTTGCACTGATTTATTTCTGAAATGCAAAGTGCAGAGTGAAACTGTTTTTAAATAAAATCTTGAGAAACATTTTAGCATGTCTCTTCATGCTAAAATAAAATTTTAAATAAAATTTTGTTTGGGTAGAAAGGATACATATTTTTCAATGCTGAACAACACGAGTGTATCACCCTTTCTCTTCATGCCGTATTGAATATATCCGTGTATTTTGTTCTGTCCCTCGTAGCTATATTGCTTTGTTCTTTCTTAAATTGTAAATTACAGATTATAAGACAAAAGTATTACAGTTCGTCTTAATATTTATGTGAGATTACAATTAAATATCAAATTGATAAAAATTTACTGATTGTGGCAACCTGGGAATTTGTTCTAAGCTTTAACTTTAGCAGTTTAGCCAAATCTGGTAAGAAAGGAGACTGCAGTCACTCACTCAATGAATTCAAAGATTTTATTGTACCCTGTGAAGTTTTAACTACTGGTATTTTTTCAACACCTTTGTTTTCTTCTTATGTTTCAACTAATCCAGCTTAATTAGGATTTTAATTTAGTACTTTCATCATCTAATGGTCTTGTTTTTCTTTAATTCATTGTTCCTTCCACCGTATTATTTGAATGTTGCAATGTCAGTTCATTCAAACCAGTGAGTCGTCAAAGCTTTAATTTCATCGATTCCAGGATACGACTCTTTGCATCATTCTTCAATTTGTCCATGTTTCTAATGTCATGTAATCACCATCGTGATTATTTGTTAGTAATCACCAGCTTGCAATAAGGCACCTTGTTCTACAGTGATGACAAGTTTCTGCATAATTTAACATGACTATTAAACGTTTTAGCAGTGTCAATAATATAATTGCTTATCTCTTGAACTCTGTGCAATTTTTCTTGAACCAAACAGGTATCTTCAAGGACTTAAATCTGAGGGTGGTGAACATATCTTCTTTTCTGAAGCTTCGGGAAGCAGCAAAGTTCTCCAAATGGAGTCACAACAGCTGGAAGACACATGGTCTTTGATGTCTAACAATGTTGCCTCTTTTTCTACGTCAAAATCAAGCAACGATTCCCTGTTGCATAGTGATTACCCTCAAAACTCGTTTTTATCTGGTGAATATGCATCAGAAGAGAACCTGAAGGAGGAGGGTCAGTCTCTTCGACCCTTTTTCAATGAATGGCCAAAAGGCAGGGATTCATGGTCTTGTCTGGAAGATGAGAGATCTAACCAAGCAGCTTTCTCCACAACTCAACTTTCAATATCCATTCCCATGTCTTCTGATATCTCTGCAACGAGCTCTCAGTCCCCACATGGTGAGAATGAGATTCAATTTCGGTAAAAATTTAGCTTCTAAACATGGATTAGCTGTTCTTGTAATTATACTGTTGCAGATAATTAAAAGCAGTCTTTGAAATGTTAATGAAAGGATCTAATAAGTCTGTCTTATTTGATTGGTGGATACTTGTTGAACCTTGGAATGTTATTGGCTTTGTATCTCATGAATGAACTACCTTGAATACCTCGTACTGAATGTTTTATGCTGAATAAAGTTCTTGGTTTGAAATGTGTTTTTTTTGTGTGTTTTTCATTTTGTTTTTGGCACTTGTTCTTCGATTTCATCACCAATGTCAACATTTATACGATAACAAAATCCAATATGCAGCATTGCAACCAAACTTCAATGATGTCATTCCAACAAAACAATGTAAGCAAGAAAGAAAATCGTTCAAGCTGTGAAATGTAACCGAGTTTCAATAGTGTTATCAGAAAACAACAACTTAGGAAAAAAAAAACAAACAAGTGTCAACAATAATACGTCCGAATACTCAGTAAAAAAACAGAGGTTTTTTCTTCCTACACCCCTACTATTTCTTTACGTACTCCCTCAAATATTTTAAATGATCATTTTGCCTTCTGTAAAAGCGATTTTTCGGGTTATATATTCTGAACTCGCTCTTCAAATTAAGCTTTCTGGAAATTTTTAGAATAAGATTTATAGAATAAACGAGATTTTGGGACAAAATTTCCAAAATACATAACCCTTTAAGAATTGAAAAGAAAAAAACATGAAGCTTTTTAAAATGACCACTTTAAAAAATCCAGAAGTTGAGTTTTTTTTCCTACACCCTACGATATCTTCACGTAACCCTCAAATTTTTAAAATGACCATTTTATTTTCTGTAAAAGTGATTTGGATTATATATTCTGAAAACTCTGAAAATAAGCTTTTCGAAAATTTTAGAATAATATTTTCAAAATACATAAAATTTACTTTGGAACAAGTATTCTGAAATAAGATATTTAGAATAAATTTTTCCGAATGTATACAACGTTTTATGCTTTATAAAATAAGTTTTCCAAGATATTTATTTTTACGTGAAATGTATTCTGAAAATAAATTTTAGAACACGAAATAAATTTTAAAAAATATCGGAATAAGTTTTTTTTATATATTTATTTTCTTTTTCTTTTTCTTCCTCTGCAGCCGCTTGTAATAATCAAGAATATATGAGTCTTTTCATCTTATTGTAGGGTTTAATTAGTAATTGAGGGTTGCGGAAGTAATATCCTCATTTTGGATCCCTTGAATTTATAAACAGAAGCCCAATGAGCAAAAACAATCCCATCGAAAAATTGAAAACAAAAAAACGCTCGAGTTTAGATAATATTTTAAAATGCGAGATTCAACATAGAAATATTTTAGTACTGAAAATTTTCGTATTTATTAATTATTCTATCGGTTTTTATAATTTTGTTGATTATTAAATTAGAACAGCCTTCTCACATCTTTTTTTATTAGAATATAATGCATAAATTACAAATATTTAACTATTTATAGCCTTAAGATCGAAAAAGACATTATTATCTTACCTGCGTCAAATGTTTTTGCCTAAATCTTTAATAAATTTACATAATTTTATTCATTAAACAATGTGATAATAAAGTAAATTTCTATCATAGTCTAGAAAAAATAAAAAAAATATAAACTTGTTTTAACATGACCAGATACATCAATGCAAAAAGACACTCTGAATGCTTTAAACATCACGTTTTTGGTATGATATTATTAAGATTAATTATTATATATATAATATAGCCATTTCAAAATTAATTTTTTTAAGGATGTTTGGGAGGATGAAAGAGAAAAAAATATTTAAATCACATTTGTATTTTTAAATGATGTAAAACTATGTGTCATTAAATTATGAAAAAAAAATGTATTTATTTCGTCACGTAACCATATGTAAAACTCAAATTTAAATTAATAATTTTTGAAAATTAAAACGTAGTGTTATTTTATTCGGTAATGTAGTAATCAAATCATACATTGATCAAGAAATGAATTCGTGTAATCAGTAAAATAAGAAAACAATGAAAATAGAAATTAACAAGGAGTGGAAATGTATGGAGATGAAAACGCAGTTGAGCTTAGCGTTAATCTGGAAAAGTAGAAGGTGATTACACTGAACTTGCTTAAAAGGATTGCTGTTGATGAATTGCAAGCAAAGCTTGGTACTGTTATTGTTGTTGTTCTTGTTGGATTGGTGGATCTGATCTGAGGGAGTGATGGTTGTTGAATCGATTGAGAAGAGGGAGTGATTGTTCAGAATTTGGTTGAGTTTGATTACAGGGAAGAAGATGGGTTGGGGAAGGGGAATTTTGGAAGGAGTCACGGTGGTGGGGAGTCTGTGTTCACTGGGTTGGGCGGGTTTGTGGTTCTTGAATCGTCGCCTCTACAAAGAGTACGAAGAGAAACGCGTTCTTGTTCAAATCATCTTCAGCGTGGTCTTTGCCTTCTCCTGCAATCTTCTTCAGCTCGTCATCTTCGAAATCATTCCCGTTCTCTCCAAAGAGTGACTAACCTAACCCTAGCGTTAAGTTAAATCTTTCTGATATCAATTCAATGCCAATCTCATCGATTTAGGTTTTCTTGCGCTGTGGATTTGCAGGGCAAGAGTGGTGAACTGGAAGATCGATTTGTTCTGTTTGATCCTTTTGCTGGTCTTCCTTCTCCCGTATTACCACTGTTACTTGATGCTAAAAAACAATGGCGTCAGCACCGAGAGGGCTTCTCTTGTTGCAATTCTATTCTTGTTCGCTTTTCTTTATGTCTTTTGGCGCATGGGCATTCACTTTCCCATGCCATCTCCTGATAAAGGTACTGTTACCGCAAACCTCCTTTCAATTTTTGTACCATATGATAGTGATGTATTTGGCTAGTAAAGTATAATCCCCTGATAAAGGTGAACTAGGAAGGAAGCACTGCTAGTGGTTTATTTTGTTAGTAAAGTACAATTACCTCTCGGCTGATTGATTGCTATAATTGATACTGCGGTTACAGAATATGGATGATCCTCGTGTTTGTTTATTTTTTAAGGGTTCTAGTTTGTTCGCTCCTCGTGTTTCAGGTTTCTTTACGATGCCTCAACTGGTGAGTAGAATTGGGGTCATCGGAGTTACTGTCATGGCTGTTCTATCTGGTTTTGGTGCTGTAAACCTTCCATACAGCTATTTGTCACTTTTCATCAGAGAGATCGAGGAGACGGAAATCAAGGCCTTGGAAAGACAGCTGATGCAATCAATCGAGACTTGTGTTTTAAAGAAAAAGAAAATTATTCTTTGCCAGATGGAGATGGAGCAGAAGCAAGGATCTGACGAGGTTACATTTTTATCCTTTTTTCTTTTCAGCGTGTTCTTGATTTTGGATGGGTTCCTTTAATTTTTCCGTTTTGCTGCACCTTTTTTTTATTTGATGAAATGATGTTTAATGTTAATGGAAGCAAAGGAGAGAAACTGCATATGGGGCAGTTATGAAACCCTAGAGGAAGAAAAAAGAGTTCAGTAAGCCCAAGTGGCTTCAATAAGTAAAGCACCAAATGGATGCCATGAACATGACTGTATACTGTAATTAGTATTAGGGTAATGTGGCACCCTGAAAAATATATATATTTTTTTCCATTTCCATAATGCATTCTTTATACTTTAGTCAATATATGATCTTATACCTCTAGACTCGATGTCCTGATAGCTGAGCAATAAAAACACTACTTTGTTCTTTTCAAGACGTTGGCAACAAACTTTATTAGGCTACAATTAAGGCTGGGTGACCATAATTTAGGCAACTTTCTAGCATAGTCTCGCCCTAGGCTATGGGTCTCAATTTATATATTTATAAATTAAGAGAATATGATTTTGTAAAATTCATTTAATTTGAACTAGATAAGGTGTATTTTCCTTAGAGGGTAAAGTTGTTTGTTTATTTCGAAATGAATTGCATATAAAGGTTAGTTTGTTGAGGCATAATGTTGTTATCATTTGTAATTTGTCATTTTCTTTCATACCCTATAATTGCTTCATCTCAACTTGTTTGGTGCAGAAGTTAAATGCTAGATCTTTAATTAAACGAATTGTTGGTACGGTTGTTCGAAGTGTCCAAGAAGATCAGAAGGAGCAAGGTCAGTTTTCTTTTACTCTTAAAAAGGCCATTTTTTGAAGCTTCCACGTTTGAAGTATAAATTCTGGGGGACCAAAGTGTTAAGAATTATATGATCAATAAAGCAAGTTAAAGCTGTTTACCGAAATAAGGTAGAGAGGCTGAAAAGATCTGTGATTTTTAAAATTACACAATGAGGTTGAACTTGCAGTTTTTTTGTGTTCATAGTTGGAAATGAAACATTGAGATTTTGAGGATAATCTCTTACCAACCATTGCAACTTTTTTGAGGAAAGATTTTATAGTTTCTTGGTAGTTCTTTGCCAGTGGCCATTTTATAGGGATATCCACATTGGATATGTATAGAAATGGCATGCTCTTTTCTTTACATCTGTATAGGGTGGTAAAATCTCAGAAGAATTCGGAAGCAAAATTTGCTTTTCTAATAAATTCTTATTTTATTGGAATACTTATTTTGAAGTGATTTCCTTGATAGTGGTATTTCCAATCGACTATCTTATTTTTCTGTAATTATGCTAGAGATATTTAATTACACATTTTAAACTATTCTTGTCAAATTTGTAGATATTAAAGGCTTGGAGGCAGAAGTTCTGGCCTTAGAAGAGCTTTCAAAGCAATTGTTCTTGGAGATCTATGAGCTTCGACAAGCAAAGGTTTATCATTTGTGGGATTACCCTTACATTTTAGAATTGTTTATGTAGTCATATTTAATTTCTTGCATTCATTATATCAATTCTCACATTATAAAACCAGGTGGCATTAGAGTAAATTTCATAGCTCTCTAGTATCAATCCTCACGTTATTATGTGTCAAAACCCAAGTTTGTGTGAGAGCTGGTTAGAGATATAAACGAAGTCATCATGTCTCCTTTTTCAAGAGTGTAGCATTGTCCTTTAGGAAAAACTGAAAAGCAGTATGACCAGCTTGTCTTTAAAATATGTATGTTGTAGCGAATGATAAAATTATATGTGTGAATTGTAAAAGAATGACTGACCTCTTTATCTATCAAAATACAGTGTGATTGAACTATATGGGATTCTTATATTTTCTCCTTGAATCTGATTATTGGGGAAAACTGGTATCTTTCAGGAAGCTGCTGCTTATTCTCGAACTTGGAGAGGGCACATGCAGAATCTACTTGGCTATGCTTGTTCTGCATATTGTGTGTATAAAATGATCAAGGTATTATGATATCAGAAATCATTATTTATAGCTACAATTAATCTTTCTTAGTAAAGCAAATGTTGTAACCTGTGATTTAGAGCTGTCTTAAGGTATAAGATTGTTTGCAAGAATTTCATAATTGATCTGAGAATCAAATCTATTTATTGAACGTGCTACTTAAACTAATCGATCATTTATTTGATAACAACATTCTCCAAGTAAATTGCTAATTATATTAGGATGACGACTCATTAAATCTTAGGCCAAATAAAGCTCATGAAGTGCGACTGCTAAAATTGCCAAAATATTCCAATGACTGAAAATAGAATACCATCTTAGTTCAGTCCCATTACTAAAATTAGGATAAAACACAAATTGCACAGCAGAAGTTTGGCCCATATTTTACACTTGGTCCTCTTATTTTGTTTCCTCAACCTCTCAATTTTAGTGCGCGTGAAACTGTTAAATGTGGAGTGAGACTTAATACAACTTGTATTGCTTCTCTCTATGATGGTATATTCCCGTTTTGGAAAGTACAAATGAGACTGACGTAATAATATATGATACTTTTTTGTAGTTGTACCTGTGTGATTGTAATATCAGTAATAATATTTTCTCATCTCTTAATATGGCTAACTTGGTAATTTTCTTTTGACAGTCGTTGCAAAGTGTTGTTTTCAAACAGGTAAATTGTATTTCTTAGCAACTCTTCAATTTGATCATATCTTTCGCTATTAAAGATTTCATGATATAAAATTTTATCTCTTCCTAGCTTTTGGGAGACTCTGGTATTGTTAATGTGCTTCTTTTGTGATAATATGTTTCTATGACAGGATGGTTCAGTTGATCCCGTGACAAGGATAATAAGTATATTCCTCCAGTTCTTTGATATAGGAATAAATGCAGCCATGTTATCACAGGTTAGAGTCCAGTTGTTTGCCATTGCTTTCCAGAATTCAATGATGCCTTTCTTATTTTGTAAATGTTATTTGTTCCGAGGTCATTGAGACGGGCTTGTTCTAGTTGTACTACATGCATTTGTCCTACAATCATTACGATACACATAATATTGAGAGTCTGATTTCAGCTAAGTTCACCCCATTTACTCTGGCTTGGCATCTCTTAAATCTTAACAATAAAATAGCTTAAAGTTTCTAGGAAAAGCTACTTATTAAATTCCTATTTTGTTATAAGCTTCAAGAGTTACCTTGGGAGTTTAGACTTGTTTATTATTGCTATTTTTGAGTCTGGTAACTTTCTCTGTCCACATTTGTTTGATCCTCCCACTTATCAGTAATCATATTGAGATCACCACTGACACTTTAGATGATGAAGCAGAAATAAAGTATGGACTTGTTGAGAAATAGTATATTCATCAGTCAAATATGCTTTGACTTATAAGCCTCTGTGTATGCAAGTACCTCATAATTCATGTTCGTAATTTGTTTTGTCATTCACTAATTCCTTAATTGGGTTAGTTGTATTGAATGCATTCCGATCAGATCATATTTTATTTATTTTCTGTTTCTTTATCTGGATTTTCCAATAAAAGTTCAATTGTTGGTAAGTTTTTTGCTAATTGTAATAAAAATTACGAAGTACTTAGCTGGTACTTAATGGTTTGATGTATATTTTTTTCACATTTTCTGCATATTTTTTGTGCAGTACATCTCCTTGTTATTCATTGGAATGTTGGTTGTGATATCAGTCCGTGGATTCTTAACAAATCTGATGAAGGTATTCCTGCTACTTTCAATTGCAAATTATTTCCATTTGATGTTGCTTGGGTTAGTTATTTTAGTATGTTTGACTGTTAAACAGTCTATTGCAGAGTGTTGTTGATAAAATCGCATTCTGCTTTCACCCTCTTTTGTTGGGTCAGTTGAGCCATCGTGGAAAAAGAATTAACAATTTCATTAAAAGGAACCTAAGCTAATCTTTTGTATGGTAGCAATGTGGCTTTGCAGCTCAAACACAAATGGAAATTTGGAAGGCTGGTATTTGCTTACAATCTAGGATGGTCTATTTAAGAATCAATATGCCATAGAAGAATTAGCAATGTAACTTCCTGTCATGGAAGTAAATTAGTAAATGTATAATCTACCTACCTCACTAGGGGCAACAGGAAACATGCCCAATGTCTAAATCAATTTTATATTCTTTTGCAATGCATATCATTTTTTTAAATTATAAAGATCTTTACTACATAAGGGTGCAAAAAGGAAGAAAACATGCTGATTGGCAATCTCCATTAGAAATTTGAACCAACAGAAATAAGCATCCGATATCTATAATGTCAAAATGTCTACATCAATTGAATCTCTAATATGAGATGCCTTCTTCACACTGAAATGATGGTCATCCAACATGAAAGTTCTTTTTACTGAATCTCCAACATCCACTTTTTATTCTAACATTAAACAGAAGAGAAGTTTCAAGAAGCAATGGTCACTCATGATGAGAATTCACTATGAAAGAGAACTTTGAGTACTTTATCGTAAAATTATATCTTTGTGTATAGGGTGTGGATAAATAATTATTACAGGAATTTATTTTAGGAAATCTATTTTTTTATTATGTTCATTAGTAATGATTATGGTAGAACTACACCACTAGAGTTATATAGCAAGTTACTTTACGTCATATGGGTTATAGTTAGTTTTGAAGGATTTGTATTTGGAGAAGCTTTATTATTTGGTGTAAACCATTTGAGTATAACTGCAAATAAGTTTATTATTTTGTGGTTTATTTGAGATTTATCTTGTGTATTTGAGAGTTTTGCTAGGATTTCATCTAGTTCTATATGGTGTAGGTACGGTTTGGCTTCACTAAATATATTTTGAGATATATGGTGTAGCCTAACTTTCATTTTTGGGGTTCCATGCAGTTCTTTTTTGCTGTTTCAAGAGTTGGAAGTGGATCTTCAAGCAATGTAGTTCTGTTTTTGTCTGAGATCATGGGAATGTATTTTGTATCTTCTATTCTTTTAATCAGAAAAAGCTTAGCAACCGAATACAGGTACAAGTTGTAATTAGTGCATTGATTACTTTTAAATTGTAGAAACCTGTCCAGTTTAATAAGAATTATGGATTTTAAATATTATTTACCTGTGGATGGAGATAACAACACATCATTAGGAGAAGAAAGGGACAATGAAACAAGGAGTTTGGTGAGTAATAAATAGTTTTCTTTTATAAAGTAGAAAATTTGTCAGAAAAATAAAAAGTGAGAGTATGATGACAATTTTGGTATGACCTTTTTCTAGTATCAAAATCTTCCCGAGGATTCCTGGCATCCTCATAATAATGCAAGGAATAGACAAGAGAAATGAAAATGAAAGAAATGAATGACATTGATAGTCCATGTTGGCATAATATGGGCCTTTGTTAGTCTTGATTGATGCAAATTTGGCATGCTTGAACATAGTCATTGTTACATCAAACTTCAATGAATGATCAAGCATTTATCTTAACGATGTCTAATCCAAATCTTTTGGCAGGATTATTATAACAGAGGTATTGGGTGGTGATATCCAGTTTGACTTTTATCACCGATGGTTTGATGCAATTTTTGTGGCAAGTGCATTCCTTTCACTGCTTTTACTTTCTGCACATTATACATCTCGCCAAATTGACAAACATCCAATTGATTGTGAGTTCAATTCTGCCGCTTAAATCTGAATTAATCTTCTTTCAGGCATTATGATAAAAGTTCTACCAACTTGATACTTGAATTGCTTACCATGTTCTCTGTTCATTTCAATGTAGAGCAGGAAACTCACTCCCTAGATGCATGTATAGTTTCTAATACCACGGAAGGTTTGATGTTTGATGTCATGCCAAGGAGTTTAAATCTTCCAGATGGATGCATTTGAATTTATTTGATAGCTGACAGAGGTCATTCAATATTTTTATTTGCCAGTGAATAGCTTATCAGAAGATCTGATGCTGGAGCAAATCACCATTGAGAAGATTGATATTGTATTACTTATATCTACATATATGCATGCCACCAAATCTTTTAGAATACCCATTTTTTGGATGATTTTCTATGGAAAGTGAACATTTCTGAACATTGTTGGGCATGTTCAATGTAGATTTGCGTAGGATTTGGTAAGTATAGAATGAATTGGATGTGAATAGTTTTTGTCCTTGGGATTTTGGTACCATGGATCTAAAGAACAGTTCCATAATTTTATTGATAATTAGTAATTTTGGATTAGCAGTGGTTGAAATTCCCACTCAAATGCTCTCATTTTTTGAGTATTGTTTTTATCTGTTGTCTGTAAATTTCTTCTGTAACATTTTAATATGTTTATGGTATAATCATGAGGTTATAATATAATGAATAATGTTTATGTACTATATGCAATAAAAGACACTGTACAAAAGAATGATTGGATATAATGTAGCATGATCTAGAATTTTTTTGCTCGAATATGATTGATAAGTTGGGATAGTGTGTATGGCAAGAAAAGGAATCAAACAATTTTATGTTATAATCATTGCGTGCAATTTTACTTAAAAGAATCTGATTTTATTCTGCAGTGTTCGTTATTTTACTAAATGAATGTGATTTTATTCTGCATTGCACGAATATCTCTGCCTAGTAAAAAAAAAAGTGAAATTCATAAAGTTATTCAACTATGGCATACTTACTTATTTCAATTCATCTCTTTCAAAACTACTTTTATATTAGAAAAATATAAGTACTACGACCAAACAGGCATTCAAATGATATTAAACTAAATTGTGATATAGTTGTTGATATTCAAAGAGATATCATATCATTTAACAGTAATTGTTAACCTGTGACAATAAGACAAGAAGATCATTAAAAACTGCCTTATTGTTGATAGCAAGAAAACAATAATAATTAAAGAAAAGTCATAATTTCTGAAAATCTGTTTATGTAGATAGAATTCAATAAAGTCATAATCTTCCATATTATTATGTCATAACAAAAAGACAATTTTTATCTAAAATATTTAACAAAGTAAGTTTTGTTCAATTAATGTATTAATAATGAGATGAATTTCTCACTATACTATTTGTATGTAACATTAATTATTTTTTCATTTTAACTGATCATCTAATAAAATAAAATAAAATCATTTTTGTCATTTAATGTAATAATTACTTTTGTTAAGATTTCATAGATAAATATAAATAATAACAATATAGTGTCCTACATATTATTGAATATATACACATCCAATTTTATCTCCGTAATACTATTAAATAAATACACACTCAATTTCAGCAAAGAGATATATGAATATTTGTCAATTTATAAGTATTTGGATAATTGTTAACATAAGAAAATAATAAATAAAAAGATATGAATATTTGAAAGCACCGTACATAGATTAATTAAATTGAAATGTCAAAGTACAGAGGATAAAACTGTAACATGGAGATGAGAATACTTAGCAACACAACAATCAAAATTCAACATAAATGTGAGAAGAAACTTTTTCATTTCATGTGAGTCTCACCAACTTTTGGAACCTCTCTTTCTCATTTATGATGAAGTCAGGTTTCACAAGTTTTCTATATATGGATAGAAAGTATTTATTCATTCTTATTATTGAAGAATATAATTATTATGAATAAGGATAATTACACAATATTTTTTTGACAACATTTGAATATCATCAACTTGTTATTTTGTGATTGGTTCATAGTAGTATTTATGACTATTATTATTGATTCATGGACCAATAACAAAATAACACCTAAGCGATATTTAAATATTATAAAAAAAATATTGTCTAAGTATTATTATCTATTTTTTTTTATTTCAATAAGATCTTGATTTATAACATTTAAGCACAAGTCTTTATTTGAAGATAATAAATTCAATAAGATTCTGATTTATAACTTAAATTGTTTTGCTTGTTAGTTGATACACAATGAGTTAAAAGTTGAAGAGCAATACTCTAAAAATTTAAAGTTTATTTAATAATTATATAAATATTAAAATTCATAATTTCATTTTCTAAACCTAAACCATTGAAGAATATATAATAAAAAACATATTTACATAAAAGACAAGTTAAATATATTTTTAAGGACTCTATATTATAGTGAAAACTATAAATTTTATGTCTCAGGGAATTTCATCTATACTTTATATATAAAGATATGCATGTCCACATTTTTTTTAATTTATCCTTTGATAGTCACCTTTTTAAATTCAAAGAATATTCATAATGAAAAAATTATTTTTTAATAACTACTTTTTTAAATTTGAATAACTATTTATAATAAAAATTATTTATATATACAATTTCTTTATGTTGTAATTATTTTTAATACAAGTACTTTTTAATATTCACTTGTATATTTATAATATTCTTTAGAACTTCTTTTGATAAAAGTTGATTTCTATTATTATGCAAAAATATACTAAATTGGAATAAAATATATTATTATCTAGGTTATTATAGACAAAAGTGAATAAATGATTTAAACTTAAATGAATATAATTTGTAATGAGATAGTTTTTACTTATAATTGTAAGAAAAATAATATATCATTATAGAAAGCATTAAAAATAAAGGTAAACCACACATAAAAAAACAAATAATTATAATCAACTTTATAAAATATAAACTTAAAAACAAAGTATTAAAAATATAAAATAATTAATACTGGTTATTTAGATTGATGGGATGGGAACATATACATTAAGCACACATGCGTACTTCATTCTTAATTTATTATTATAATAATTGTTAAACTATGAAATTATTTGTATAAAAAATAATTGAAAAATAAATAGTATAATAAATATAAATAATTTTAAAGACAAATACTATAATATTATTTAAACTAGCATTTTTTTATGACACCATATTTTATTAAAGCAACCATGCTTTTATTATTAACTCTACCCTCCTTAATTAAAACCATTTAATATTTTTCGCCCTACAAGAAAGGCCACATCATCAATACAAATAATAAATGACAATTTATTAACTGTGTTTCTTTTTCACATAAGTTCTGAAAACAATCAATGAAAACTAATTATTTATTTATATATTTCTTTATAATATTTTGATAGTCATAAATCACATTATATATAAAAAAATTCATCAGACTTTTAATTAATATTTTAAATAGACAATTATTCCATAGAATTATCAACTTTTTCTCTATCATCTCTTCCACCTTTTGCACATGTTGGCCTCAAGAAACTCACTTCTTGTTGTTACTTTTATGGCAAGAAAATGTGACTGAAAATTATACGCAAAAATGTGAGGTTGAGAGAGTTGTCACAATGCGCCCACCTCAAGCGCACCTTTCCCACGTGTTCCCGGTTATTTCACACGCAACGCGTTACATGTGACACGCTTCTCAAATCCCTCACACGTGCGTGTTGTACCTTTCAATTTTTTTTTCTTTAAATTTTAAAACAATCAATAACTCAGAATAAATAAAAAATTAAGAAGAATCTTATGTGGAAAGACCCCAGGAAATAAAATAAAAAGTGGAAAATAAAATAAAATGTGGGTTTTTTGCATTTACTTTTGTAAAAAATTTCAGAGTGAAAGCAAAATTTCTGGGAAGAAGAGAAAACCTATCTAAGTCCGCACAAAATTAAAGGGAAGAAACTGAGAGAGAGAGTTTTGTTAAATGTAATTTTTGAGAAAAATCTTTTTTGAGAGATTTATTTTTTAGCGGCTTCAGATCATAGACCTAGAGAAATTACGTGTTGATGATGTGCTAATTTATTATTATTCATAAATGCGAGTGGATTGCGTCAAATCCTCTGTAATTTCATTTTGCGTGTAGTTTTGAATTCGCATTGAGTCAGTGGTCCTTGAGGATACTCTGATTTTTCTGTTAATTTGAACAGAGAATTTTAGCGACTGGAAACGACGTCGCATAAGGCACTTTGCGCTTGATTGCAATATGCCATGGCTGAACCTTAGGGAAGCCTGTACAATGCGACCAAAGTGGCTTGGAATATAAAGGCATGTAATTCATTTATTGTTAGGGTTTTTGGTTGTTATTTAGATTTTATTTTATTTTTTTGCATGGATTTCTTTTGTTGTACTTCTGTCAGAATTTTCTTTTCTTTTCGGTTGTATTGATCCTAGAACATTGGACAAGTTGGATTCCTTTTCGCCTGTTAATTCAGTGTATATCTGGTTTAGGGTTTTTATTTGTCAGTTGAATGGATTTTGGGATTTGGAGCAGATTTTGCTTTTCTTGGTCATTGGTTGACTGACTAGACTTACAGCATTTTTAGCTGGTGACAAATTGGCAGTCACTGGTTTACTTCTTTTATGATTTATATTCATGTTATTTTTCTGTTTGTAAGTGAGAGTTGTTAATGTGGTTTGAATTTACTTTCTGTATGACATCAGTACGGAGAGGAGTTTTCGCATGGAAGAACTGCAGTATTGAGTAATCATGATGTTCAAGAGATTATGGTGAGATACACAGGGTAATTGATAACTTTTGTTCTCTTATTACAATTAGTTATTCATACACATAGTCTAAAGAGCAACCTCATTTGGATCCAATTATCTGATAAGCCAGATTTCTTCTCATGATTTTCCTCTTCTTCTTGTTTGATGGGACAATTGAACTTTCTTGATTATTCAAGTAGCTATATGAGTATACTTTATATGCTCTCATCTTGGTGAAGTCTTGAAAAGTTGTTGCTTTCGCAATGATCTTCTATTAGTATTCTCTATATCTTACCCTTTTCATCATGTTTTCCTCTCATAAATACTGATGCAATATAAACATTGAAACCAACCAGCAATCTTCTTCCGTTTCTACTATTTTTGTGATGGTTGTTATTTCTTTTAATTTGTAGTTGATGTAAAATAAAGATGAAGGACTTACTTCACAGGCCTCATTCTTCCTTCCACGTGAGACTTTAGAGAATTTAGTGAGTCTTACCCTGCTTACTGATGTATATATTGTATAAAAAGGAGAAGCCTACAAGTGAAGGAAAAGAAGGAAGTAGGGTAAAGCTTATGACTCTTCTAGACACCTAAAAAACATAATTATAAAAGCTGAACAAGATAACAGCATCATTTTTGTAACACTTCTGTTTAAAGAGTGTAGTACTAGAAGATTACGTGTAGTAACCACTAAGAAATATGTATAACTTAATTTAAGAAGTTCAAGTAAAACCGAACAAGACTGAGGCATTACCTCAGATGCTGCTCTAATCTCAGCATGTATGAGAAAGAAACCTGATTAATACTGCTCTAGGTGACATACACAAACGTTAATAGTTACCCAATTTCTTAAGAGTGGTAAGGGTAAGAATTCATTGATATAATTATTACCTCACAGGCCAATCAAATACATTTTTTTACGGTGTCCTAATTGAACATGATTCCAATGTGTTTTGTCTGGGCAAATCATTGCTGGTCAAATATGGACCCAAGATAGAAAAAGTACTTCATGAGTATTAGATCGATAATATGTTGGATAATGTGTAGTGTAACTTTTGTGCCTGTGATAAACCATTGCATTTGTGTTAATTGTTGTCAATGTCACAGTTAAAGAGTAAAACTCACATTGGACTGTTGTAGCCTTAGTAAAAAGTTATTAGAAACTAGCAATAGCTAAATTGTAAGTTGTGGGAATCTGAATTGAAGGTTATATTTTTAAAATTGTGCCCTTTCTATTTTAGGTATCACTCGAAATTATTTTCGTGCGTTTTTGTTTAGGCAAATTATTCCTGGCCAAATATCCACCCAACTTAGAAAAAAAATAAAAATCAGTTGCTGAATTTTAATAATATTTTAGATAGATAATTAGTTTGGATAACATGTAGTGTGGCTCTTGTGCTTAAAATAAACAATTGCATTTGTCTTTCAATGTTTCAGTCAAAGTGTAGAACTTTGACATTGAACTGTAGTAGCCTTACTCTAAAAAGAATTAGAAACTACCGAGGGCTAATTGTAATTAGCGGAAACTGAATTGAAGGATATTTTTTAAATCATGCGTTGTTTATTTTAGGTATCCCTCAAATCTGGAAACAAATTGGACAAATATTCTATGATTCAGAAAGCTGATATGAAACTCGAATCAGGGACTTGTAATGTTTGCTCAGCTCCTTGTTCATCTTGCATGCATCTTAACCGAGCTCTAATGGGGTCAAAGGCCAAAGAATTCTCTGATGAAAACTCTCGCTTAGGGGAGGGTAATCAGTATTGTGAGGATGATGGGTCTTCTCCTGGTAGCAGAGCTTGCGAAAGATTGAAGCATGCTGGCGATGACACCAATCACAAGCCTAGTATTTCTTCAACTCGTGATTCTCGGTCTGAAAATGCTGAGAATGGACAAGCCTTATCTGAGAACCATCAGGATTCTAAGTGTTTTGAAAGTCTTGATGATATCACTTCTAGTATTAGTAGGACCAGTAATGCTAATTTAGCGAGTGATAGGCAACAAATAAATACAGACAGAGTAAATGTATCTAGTAGTTCAACTTTAGTCAGTCACTTAGAGGCAAAAGGATTTGGACACGGGCCATCTGTTGACATGTCTGGTTTGTCAGAATGCTGTATGGAAAATGTAGATTCGTCATTTACCAAAGGGGGAGTACCTATTATTGCTGCTGATGCAAAACCTGTGGCAGATAAGGAAAACCTAAATAATATTACAGCCAAAGTATCAGTGGAAATATGTCCGAAGTCAGAAGCACATATGGGAAATAATGTTGATGTTGCTAAAGACGAAGATCGTAAATATTCAGCCCATGATGGACTGCATGAGAAGGTAGATGAGCTGATTAAATCATCTGGCAGGTCTGAACCTCAATCAGAAGATGAGGGTGATGAATCAGATGTTGTTGAGCATGATGTGAGTGCATTTTCTTTCATTATTTTAGTTTCTTTCCATCAAAAAGTAAATTCAATGGAGATGTAAATGGGATAAGTAGAATGTAATGGCTTGAACTTGAATTAAGATAGATATGCGTGTGCATAATATTAATTATGTTTTAGGCTTGGGGTAATGCCAAACAATCAACTCAGTTTATAAATATTCCTCATTTTCCTGTTCATTTTTTTTTTGTTGCACACTTATTTGGTGTTACTCACTTTGTTTATCCCCTTGTATTTGTCTTGGAAATAGGTAAAAGTATGTGACATCTGTGGAGATGCTGGTCGTGAAGATCTACTTGCCATATGTTGTAGGTGTAGTGATGGTGCAGAGCACACGTATGCACAAGATCCTTCTATATTACCTCTTCTTAGCTTCTATAATATTGTTGCGTAGTCCTTTTCACTGAATGGAAACTTAACATTATGGTATCATTGAATCAGCTACTGCATGAGGGAAATGCTTGTCAAGCTCCCGGAAGGTGATTGGTTGTGTGAAGAATGCAAGTGTGCAGAGGATACAACAAATCGAAGGCTCGGTAATCTTGAAGTTCTTTATATACAACATTTTTTATTTGAAAAAAGTTGTGCATGGTATTTAAAAGGATTTTCATTCCCTCTGTATCACTTTTTCTATGTGCTAACAGATTTGTGAAATTTAACTTTGTGGTTTAGTTGTTGAAGGAAAAAAAAAGCTTCATAAAGTTATTTCAGCTTCACAAATTTCTGGCAAAAGACCTTCTCAAAGCATGGAAATAGCTACAGCAGCTAAAAGGCAAGCTCTTGAATCGAGCACAGGATCACCGAAGGCATCAAGTCCAAAGAGAATAGTCTCACTCACACGAGAATCTTCTCTCAAGAGCATGGATAAAGGAAAGATGAAGTCTGGGCAACAGATCCCCAAGCGTAACCACCTTGGTGGCGATAATGTAGACCTTGCACGATCTCTTTCGACTGGCTCTCGAAGTCAAAACCCAAGAAGTATGGTTATATTTGACATCTACTGAACTTCATTACTGTATTCTACTTTTCATTTTTCATTCCTTATAAGCGGCCTTGAATTCCATGACAAACATATCAATGTCTCCAATTTCCTTGAGTTTCACCTTTTCATTTTTTTATAGTATAATTTTTTGTTTCTATGAATAGGTACGTTTTTGAAGTCCAATTCATTCAACAACTTCAATTCCAAGCCTAGAATCAAACTTGTCAATGAAGTTGTTCCCCAAAAGCAGAAAGGGGGTGTCGAACATATTTCTAAGAATATTGCAACACCTGCGGGGATGATGAGCAAATCAGTGTCATTCAAATCGTCACACTTGGGGCAGTCAAATACTAATGATTCAAAAGTTAAATCAAGTTTTTCTAAACCTGGAATTGTTCAGGATTTGAAACCATTGAGACATACAAAAGAATCGGGTTCACTTGACAAGAAATTTCAACCTAAGATTGATCGACCTGTCATTTGTTCAACTACGGTTAGTTCTGTTGTTTCCACATCAAAAGGTGATCATATGCTTGCTCCTCATGGTGAAACTGCTAAACCTCATACAGTTAACAACAATCGAGAGTTTAAGGTCAACCAAGATGGAAAAGTACATTCATTATCGAAGTCTATGAATAATACAGGCAGTAGAAGCCCAGAACCCCAAGTTAGTTCAGGTGTGAGTGTGATATCGAGTGGAGACATTTTATTTCAGTATATTATTGTAATTTTTCAACCTTCTTTTATATAGTTCATTTAGCTGTTTCTCAAATTTCAGTTTTCTATGTAGTAACACCAGTTTCTTTAAATTTTCTCTTATTTTAATTTTAGTAGGAGCATCCTGTGATGGATTTTTGTTCTTGGAACTAGGTGGACTATCAATGATGGTTTCTTATTTAGTTATTGTTTGGATTTTGCAGATAGAACATCAACCAGTGTTGATGAAACTCAACAGGATAGGATGCCTCGACCACAGGAGACTGTTAATCAGGTTGACAGAACCAAAGATAGTTCTAATGATCATGTGAGGTCAGGTGTTACTAATGCTTCAAAGAGTTCATTCTGTCGTAAATGTAAAGATTTTGGCCATGCTACAGAATGTTGCTCGAGTAGTGGTAAGCAGGAATTTGGTCATGAAGCATCAGTCATTACAAGTAGTTCAAAAAAGGATATGCATAAGGGAAATAGATTGAAAGCTGCAATCCAGGCAGCTTTGCGTAGAAGGCCTGAAATACACAAGAAGAAAGAAGGTCCTGATGAAACTAACGAGTTTCCTACATCAAGCACCGGTTTCAAACCTGAAGTCAATTCTCAAATCCAAGTGTTGGTTTCCAACACAATGAAGAATAATATATCTTCTGAAGAAACCAATGTGAAGCAGGAAATTCTTGAGAGTCCTTTGTTTGAAACCTCTAAATATCCATCTGCTAATGATCCGAAGCAACTTAAATTTTGCCAAACTGATCCTTGCTCTCAGCTGAGAAAGTCAGATTTTGCTGCTCTCACTTCTGGAAAGCCTGTAGTGAGAGACTTGTCCAATAATGGCATGGCGATTTCAAGTGTTCTTTCGAAGATGTCAGTGATTCCCGAATATGAGTACATCTGGCAGTATGTAACATCTTGTGATGAGCTAGTTTGTCTTCTGTTCTGGATTGCTTTGTTTACTCTTTTGCGATCAAATGTGTTTTATGAGTTTTATTGTTCATGCAGGGGTGTCTTTGAAGTGCATAGAAATGGAAAGCCTGCAGACTTGTATGCTGGAATTCAGGCACATTTATCCGCATGTGCTTCTCCCAAAGTTATCGAGACAGTAAAGAATTTTTTACCTGAAGTTTCCCTAAATGAAGTTTCTCGATTGAGCATATGGCCTTCACAATTTCATCAAAGTGGTGCTAAAGAAGATAATATTGCTCTTTACTTCTTTGCCAAAGACATTGAAAGGCGAGAATATGAATATCACTTGTCTGTTGACAGTAGGCATTGAAATGAAAATAAAATTCTTTGTTTCCTATCTTGTAAATTGTTTACTATTTCTAATAATTTTCTATTACAGTTACGAGAGACACTACAAGGGTCTATTGGATCACATGGTTAGAAATGATTTGGCACTTAGGGGGACGTTTGATGGTGTTGAACTTCTCATATTTGCATCCAATCAGCTTCCGGAAGATTCACAACGTAAGATATTATTCTGTACTCTTGCCAACAATTCCTTAGATCATGGCAACTTAGTGAATTATGTGTATGGCTTTGGTGTTGGGTTGAAGTTTATGCTTGTGGCGTTAACTATCAAGTTCTGTAAAATTTATTTCATGTGCAACTTCACAATGTCTTTTACAAAGACAATGGGAATTGTATCTTACGAAAGAGTTTTTTTTTTTTTTTTTTGTGAGTGTGTGTGTGTGACATCCATTCATTTTGAATCAGAATTCTCTGTGTTGGAATTCTAAAACCAACTCATCTGAATGAAATAAACGTGAGAAGTTCTTTATACTGAATTTTGTTGTCAGAAACAATGATTTGTTGCTCAAGTTGGCATTAGTTTGTTGATAGTGTTGTGCTTCGGCCTGTGAATCTTCTCCCTCCTTCGGATCATCACCGGGTTGTGCTCAGTATGGGTTGTTTGGCAGTTTACTTGGCTGAAAATATAAATGATGATCTATGCAACAAGGTTTTTCAATAAGAAATATCAACTGTTTAAACTGTCTGTCTCTGCAGGTTGGAATATGTTATTTTTTCTATGGGGTATATTTAGAGGGAGGAGGATCAATCATTCAGATTCCACAAAAAGTGCATGTATTCCCAGTTTGAATGTGATGCCAAATGAGAAGGATTTTCCATCTCTCATCATGACTTTGTCTGAAACTTGGTGTTCACCAAAACGCATAGATGAAGAGTCCATTGGTCAAGGTCACAATAAGCCATGTAGGAATTTTGATAGTAAGGGAACTGTGTTTGGCCAGACACATTTGGAATTGCAAGTAAAGTTAGAGAGACAAGATTCTAGAGTCAACACCAAATCTACATCAGGGATTCAGATCACCGGTACCCAATTGTTTCAAGAAATGAATTCCTCTGGTTCGTCCCTGGTAATTTTTTATCCTTATATATCTTGTTTGATAGATTCATGAGTTTCTGTTTGCTATTTGACATAAATCCTCTTAAATTGTGATCTGATCTTGATATGTAGTAATTGTAAGTTGGAAATGCTATTTTTGTTTTTCTGATTTATAGACTATGTACTGATTAGTTTTTGATAATTGCTTTTGATGGTTCTACAAGAAAGCTAAGAACGCAAGTTGTTAATTATATACACTTACCAATCATTCAATTATGATATACAAGGGGAGATTAAAAATAGCTATAGTAAGTAAAAGAAGAAAATGCTGCTATGAGAGGTGATGCTAACCACTTCTTAGGAGGAAAGAAGGAAGTTAGAAATGTTTTATGAAAAACGTAAGTCCTGCTACTAGTCAGCTCGTTTTTTAATGATATTCTTGGTATTTGCAGGGAGATAGTGCACCAGATCATAGACGGTACATACAGTCTAAACCTCCCGAAGCAATGGGAATTGGTGTAAGTAGAAGGATTGTGGAAACAAAAACTAATCCTGATATTTCTGGTAAGCAAGAGACCTCTTTGTCTTCGGAGATTCCTTCTGTCGTTTGCCAAATAGATACTGCAAGTAATATCATTAAGGATAAAATTTTAGAGAGAACAAAATATGATGAGAATCAGCAAAGGCCTAAAAGGAAGCAGTTGGAGAATGATCTAAATATTAATGAGGAGGCAACGTTTCAGGGAGAGCTGGATTTGGAAGGGGCCAACTTTCAGGTACCTACTGATAAAAAAATTAAGAATATTGATCTTTCAGATACAGTTGTGGAGGCTTCTACAGGTAGTTGTCGGAAACGGCCTTTGAATGAGGTAAATGGCAAATTTGAAGACAGAGAAAGTATCAAGAAGCTGCAAACAAGTTTGGGTGGAGCTTTTGGATGTAACGATTCTGCTGGAGCCAGGGTCTCTTTTAGTGGTAGTTTCCCATCACTTGTGAACAATCTTGGTTCCTGTTCTTCAGGGGGCAAAGAAGCTTGCGATGAGAAAATCATCCACGAGGACCTAGGAACGATGGAAAGAACCTTTTTTCCTGTGGATACTCGTAATAAACTTAACTTGGGGATGGTGGTGAACAGAGAGTCACTGAATGGGCCTCGTGAGTACGTGGAACAATTTGAAGTTGGGATTCCAAATTTGGAGCTTGCTTTGGGAGGTGAAACGAAACCGTCACACAAGGGTATGATGCCTTTCTTTGTTGGTGCAGCTGACAAGAAAATCAACCCAGAAAAGACTGCAGATATCGAGCGAGATGATGACAACGTTGCTGCATCTCTTTCCTTGTCACTATCCTTTCCATCATCAAGCAAAGAACACATCAAACCAGTTGCACGAGATGAGCCTTTGCCCGATGCTAAATCACCGTTTCTTCTTTTTGGTAGATTCACGGACAAATAAATAAACATGCTGCGTTGCTATTTCTAACCATGTACATTTCTTGTTCTTGTTCCAGATGCCTTTGATAAAGCAGCCATATAGCCTATCATCATGTATGTAATAGTCCAGTGAATCCCTTATACAGAGAAGAGACGTTCACCTGTTCATGTACCCGGCGGCTAAAATAAGTTTTCTTTTCTTTTCTCCCCTTTGTTAAATACTTGCTTCTGTACTTTCTTTTTGGTTTCAGAACGCATAGTTACGGCTGTTTGTGTTTGTATATAGAGAGAATTTCAGCCGATATAATTTCAGAAATGTTACTAGGAACTTGCGGATGACTATTTTTATGACATGGTTTCCTTTGTTCCTGGCTTCAGCATCACTCTTTTCCCTTTTCATATGAACATTTCTAATGCCAAACTCTATATTTTATCTCAAAATTTAAGCGAACTTTATTATATTATATGACCGTACGGTCAGATTTATATGAAAAATGGGTTATGATTTGTGGAAAGGCCCAACTTTCACCAAATTATAACTAATATTAATTAGAATAAAATATGATTAGTAATAATTGGAGTGTAAATAGGCACGTTATTAATCTAAAGTTTATTTTAAAAATTATAAATATAGGTAAGTGATTATATTTAATATAGTTGAAAAAGACAAAAATTTAGACATTAAGACATATAATACAATAAATTTGTAATTTCGAATTCCATAACCAAAACATTAGGTATGATGCGAAACATTAGGTATAATGTGTAAAACGTGTAAGTACGAATCTTCATATATAATGATTCTATTGATCTTTCACTTTCATTCTATTAGAAAACAGCCATACAATGATACAAATTAGTATCATAATTTAATAAGAGGATTATATACACTTTTAGAAGACTGGGCGTCATTTTTTTTTAATGCTAGAATTAAATAATTCTGGAGCGTATGAAAAACATAAGTTGATGTAGCTATGTATATTTTTAAATTAAATAATATTGAAAAAAAATGTTTATCTTGAATTAAATAAATTTTATTTTTACTTTTTCTTTTCTTTTCTCATTCTTCACTTTTCTCCTTCTATTTCTTTCTTATCTATCAAAAAATGATTTTGCTAGTCGGTTAAGTAATTAATATATGATAACCAAGTTATCACAAGCAACGTCAAATTAATATGCTCTAATGCAGGATATTTTACTATTGAGCATGACATATAATTACATTTTTATATAAAACATTTCTACTAGAATTATTATAAACAGTGACTTGGTTAAATATGGTGTTTGAATGAATTTAAATATTTAATTCTTACTAGAAAAAGTAAAAAAATAGTGTGTATCATTATATGTTAGAAAATCAAACTTTTGAATGAGAGAAGAAATCGAAGTTAAAGAAGATATTTCTCCTTTCAACTCTTTTTCTATCTTATACTTTTTTTTTGCCATAGTTTTCTAAAAATATTAAAAATAAAATCAGATTCTTTTTACATTATTTACAACTGGTTCATTTTTTATTCCGTCTTCAAAAATTAATCTTTTTGCAAAATAAAATTACAAAAGTTCACTCCAAAAGAAATGGAATAAATTTCAGGAAAGAAAAAAAAAAAAAAAAAACTTGATTTTGTTGTTCTTTCCATTTTTCTAACAGTACATAAATCTTCTCCTTTATGGTTAATTCTTTAGGATAAGTTTTTTAAGTTGGTTTGTTTGTACAAAAAGAAAATGTACTCTCAAGAACATTATTTTCCTTTCTACTTTAAAAGAAGTTTTATTTTGTGCTTTGGCTGTTGCTCTAAAAAAATTAATGCACAATTAATTTCTTTTATCTATAATTACGTGATAAATGTGTGATTTATTAACACTGTAAATAACTGTTGACACCTGTGCCTATTTTTTTTTTTATATCCTGTAAGAACAATTTGACAAATTTATACTGCTTGTAAAAGTTTGCTTTCAAAATCAGTCTCAACTTTAAAGGAAAATTAAAAAGAACACCAATTTCAATTCGAATTTTTTATTGTTTCCTGTTAACAAAAAATCCGATTTAATAAAATGCAAATAGAAATCAAATTCTCAAATTCTTTTTACATTTTTAATTCTCAAATACTTGAATCAAATTCTCAAATTCTCAAATTCTATCTGGTTGAAAATGTAAATGTGAGTTTATATTTTACATTGAATAAAAATAAAATAAATATTGAACAATATATAAAATAGACCCGTAAAATGTTTTTAAAAGAGTGGTGCTCTACACCACTATTTTTTATTTGTTGCAGAGATATTTCTGAATCACGTGTTAATAGTAGTATCCTCGGATAGAAATGTCAGAGTTACATGTGAATCTCTGCTGCACTCTGTTGAAGCCTTTGTCTCTTATTCTGTCATCAATGTGACATCTTGATGACAATTTTCAGACAATTGGGCTTCTTCACTATCTCGAATGCTTCCTTAATATCTTCCAATGAGACCTCATGGCTGAATAGTTCTTCAAGAGGGAATTCCTGTAAATTACCAAATTTATGACTACATAATTGATTTTTCTCATAAAACATATGCAAGAAATGATTTAGAAAATCAATATAGTTCAGTTAATTAAATGTTAATGCCAGAGGGTTACCTTTTTCTGGCATTTGTCAGCAATTATGGACAGATCAGATCTAACTTTTAAGCCCCCCAAAACTGAACCTTTCAAAGTTCTGCCCAAAAGAATGGTTATTATACCCAAAGGAACAGTAGGTTCTGCTGGTATTCCAACCACCATTGTTTTACCTGTTCCCTGCATGTACGGAAGAAATAGCTTTTAACACAAAATCACTGAAGGGAATATAACAAGAGTACATGTACAAAAAATTATTAAAAAAAGTTCTTAACATCGTTCTTTTTCCAAGATCACAATTATGAAGAGATTTTAGATGAAAGAACAGTAGCCAAACAGGTAGATGAGGTGAAACTAACCACTTTTGTGGCTTCCAATGATTCAGTAAGCAAAGGAGGAATTCCGGTGCACTCAAGGGAATAATCCACACCCATTCCACCAGTTGCTTCCTTAACCAAATCTGAAACAGATTTAGCAGAATCAGTAGGATTTATGAAGTGGGTCATTCCAAAAGCCTCTCCTTTTTCCCTCTTCTTCTCGTTTTTGTCAATTCCAATTATCTTAGCTGCTCCCATAAATTTGGCTCCGCTTATAGCCTACAACACGATGTCAGTTTCACTTAATCACAATTCAAGCTTCAAACTCAAACAGATAAAAATAAGTATAAAAAATCCAACAACTTTGATGCAGATTTTTATACCCCTAATCCAACAGCTCCAAGACCCAAAACAGCTACACTGGACCCACTTTCAACCTTGGCTTCTTTCCAAGCAGCTCCAAATCCAGTTGAAAACCCGCATGAGATGAAACTGGCATGGGATGGATCGATGGTTGGATCGACTTTGAGAACGTAATTGACATCACTAACCATGTATTCTGACCATGTAGCACAACTTAGAACATGGTATAGCCTCTGTCCTCTAACGGACATCCTTGAAGTGTCATCTGGTAGTAAACCAGTTAAACTCACAGGGTGTGTCAGACATAGATTGGTTTGTCCGGAGACACAATTCTCACATGTTTCACACTCGCCTATGTATGTCGGGATCACCACATCGCCCTCTTTAAGGGTTGTCACTTGGTCACCAACGCTCTCCACCACACTGAAATTAAAACAAACATGTAATCGACAGAAGATACGGCCAAAGAAAAATGAACATGAAATTGTTAACATGAACATAACATGCCAAAGAAAAATGTAGAGCTTACCCAACTCCTTCGTGCCCAAGTGCTCGAGGAAATTTCATCTGCAATCAATTAGGCAGTGGAAAAAGGATGAAGAAAAAAAACTATGATGTTTTGTAAAAAACAAACTCAAACTCAAACATAGGATTGAAGAGACTCTGACATGTGGGAATCCTTGAATGCTTGTTATGTCTGTGTGGCATAAACTGGAACGAATCATCTTAACTCGAACTTCAGTTGCTTTTGGTGGGTCAACTTGTATCTCTTCCACTGTAACAGGTTGCCCTAACCCCCAGCATATTGCAGCTACAATGTCAAAACAAAATTTTAACACACTCAGAAAATTTATGCATGCATAAGCCAGATAATTAGCAAGGTTACAAGAAAGATGGAAGTGGTAAACAGGGTTGAAAGATGATACCTTTGCATGTTACAACCTGCGAGGTTCTTGACATTGTAGATTAGAACACAGTTTCTTAACTAAATCAAACAAATGTTGTTCTAAGTTCTTATGAAGGTGCTGCAGTGCCCTCTTCTTTCTAACAAAAGAACAAAAGTTAGCTGCCAAGAGACTTACATGAAAAAAAGACAAAAAAAAAAACAAAACTCTGAAGTGAGATTCAACATAGATTTTCGGATAAGATGTTGTGTACTTTGAATTAATAATAAATTTATTTTTTATCACTTCAAAAGATTTTTTATCGATAAAAAATGATTTTTTATATATTTAATTTTTTTTATATTCGTATAATATTATCATTTTTTATATTTTACTATTTTTTTAAATATAAAACTTTACACTTTTATGATTATTTTATATCAAATAAATATAAAATAATATCATAATACCATTTATTTTTTATCAAATGATATATCTTATATATATATATATATATATATATATATATATATATATATATATATATATATATATATATATATATATATATATATATATATATATATANTATATATATATATATATATATATATATATATATATATATATATATATATATATATATATATATATATATATATATATATATATATATATAAACTTAACCATATATCTTTTATTTTATCCAATAGGTTTTGTCTGTATTTTAACCAACTCAACAGTAACTTGTCTGCTTTCTGTTCAGGAAAAGTAATTGTTTGGTGAAATAACAAAATCCATCTCCTGCTTTGTTTCTTACCATTTACTGTGTGATTTGAAGTTGTGGGAAAAAAAGAAATGAGAATGGAAATTAAAGAATGAGGAGGATAAAGTTTATATCAAAGTCTATATCCGATCTGATTGATATAATAAGAGAAATTATTACTATAAATTATTATTTAGTTAAATTTAAATTATTATTTTACAGATTTACTTGTATTATTATAATTTCGTGAGTTATATTACATTAGTATAACGTAATATACTACTTTTTACACTCTCTTTTTTTTTATTCACGGATAAATATATAATTAGGAATATCATTCATTATTAAAATTTTTGTTAGATAATATTTTGAACATCAATCACTGTATATACTAGATACAAGATACGGTTAGTTTTAAAAAATAAAATTTTGTTTTAAAAATATGTTTCAAAAGATAAAAAGAAATATTTAAATTATCTTAAATTTCAACTCTTATATAATAATGTAAAACTATTAAATATGATAGGAAAAATTCATCATTTTTTCCTCTTTGATAAATATATAAAATTGAGAAAGACTGAGCATTAACATTTATGAAAATTTGTTATTAATTTAATTAAGGTGATATATGAAGAAAATTTGATGATCTATGGGAATTGTGTGTATTTGATTCACGTGATCATCAATAACTAGTGATCTTTTATGCTAAAATGAAAAAAAAAAATGAATAGTGAGAAGAAGAAAAAGATTGATTTAAAATGGCTTATGGAGAGTGTAAACATTTGACTTAGGTGATATGTAATAATTTAATTTGAAAATGATAGTTCTGATAGAAAAATAAAGTGTAAGATAAAGCGAAAGTGTAAGATAAATCTCTATTAAAAAGATAAATTTTAAATCCAAGATATTTTAATAATTTTAAAATTTAATTTAAAATTAAAAATTAAAAAATAGTTATTTATCATTAGTATTATATATTTTTTAATAAGTAGTTATTTTTTAAAATAAAAAATAAAATAAAAAGTAATAAATATACGTGATAAATAATTGTTTTTTATTTTTTATTTAAAATGAAATTTTAAAATTATTAAAATATTTTAGATTTAAATTAATTTTTTTAAATATAAATTTCTTTTAACCTTAAAACATTTTTGTTAAAAATGTACCAATAAAAAAATCTTATATAAATTAGTAAACCATATATATATATATATATATATATATATATATATATATAATTAAATATATCTAATAAATAATACATTCTTATTATATATGACGAATAAGCCCAAGCACTACACGTTCCACCACCCACTGCCTTATCTAGAAAGACAGAATGGCAAAGTAGGTTTTAGTCTTTCAGCCCTCGCTGTCTATACAAAGCAAGAAATTAACGTTCATTTATTAATGGACAAATAATGTGGGTTTCAACGAACAACAATAATTGCACCGAAAATATATTTATTTTATCAAATCAAATAACCAAACTGATTAGTTCAGAAATTATACTTAAAAAATATGAGAAAGAGTTTTACATAAAATAAATATGTTCTCCAATTTTAATTTTATTATGTGTATAATATGATCGTCCCATCAGATTAAGAATTAGTTCTTTCGTTTTATAATTCTAAAAAAATCGAGTGATTAAGCTATTGAACTAAATTGGAGTTAATATTGTGGATGATTATACCATATGGTCCGAACGGTTATATAATCATTTCGTAACTAAACTAATTGGACAACTTTGGAGAGCATAACGCAAACAATCTCATTAAGTGTGGCAGAAATCCTAAACTTAGATCGGACGGCTAAGAGCCGAACGTCCGGTCTAAGTTAATAATCAGGTTTTTCTGCAAAAAATGGGGTAAGTGGTAATTAGAGATATTGGACTGAGATTGGTTCGTGATCAAGATTTCGCTAATCTCAGACTTATGATGAAAATTATAATGATAGGTCAAAAGTAGAAGGTAGGTGATTGACATTTATTACATATTTATTGTCATTGTTCTAGACTATTGTACAGATAGTTCACTGATCGAATAACATTTGACAGATACTTCCGGATTATGGAATGAAGACGAAAGCGTGAGACATGCACCGAACGACTTTGCTAAAGAAATTGTACAGACGTTAAGAGTTATTTGATCTCGTACTTGAAACAATGATTATGATAAATTTGAACAAAATTATTATCAACTGAGTCCTAATTAGATCAATAATAATACAAGTTTGTATTATTATAATGGGTAAATTAGATTTATTACATATGCTAATATTGTCATATTTTTAAAAATAACGAATACGAAGAAAGAAATAATTTTAACATGTGTTTGAGATTTGAAAACTATATAAAAAAAATGATTTGACCTAATAAGAATGACTTTGTATCTCGCAAATAAAGGTTTATCCACTCACGTAAATTGTCAAACTCCCTAATTAAAAACGTAAATGGGCTTAGTACTTTTCATCATTAGCTTTTTATCTGTTTCGCCTAACAATTATTGACTAACTTTATTAGTTTAGTCGGATTGGTCCACAGATTTCTGTGCTAATCTGTATAAACAAATCTTAAAAAAATATTATATCTGATTAAGAATCTAAAATCGAAAGTAATTTTTACGAAGTTTTTACCCACATTAAACATATTTTATTAGACTCAAATTATTTGAAGACGTTATTTTGCATTAAGAACTTCTTATTTAGTATTGGTGTATGTTTACTATTAATTATTTTCAATATTATTTTTTATATTATTAAAATATTAGGAATTTACTAAATTGAATTGAAAATCTAGGTTACAAAAGCTTCAAGTGGACATCCTTAATTTTATTATATTTGATGTATTTTACGTCCCAAATTTTTTTATACGTCTATTTTAATACTGGAAAATATTTTTTAAAATTCTACTACTGATTTTATTATTATTTTTTTCTTCCAAAAAGTTGAATCTATTATAATACTTTTACAATGATTATTATAGTACTATTAACTGAGTATTTTTATTATCATATCCTAAATTTGACAACCATTCTAATTCTCAATATAAGGATATTTAATAAAAAAGAAAAACATTATTTTAATAAAAGCCTTGGGAATATTAATTCTTTAAAGTTATAAGAAAATTCAGTTTGTTTTGTTTTGATACACCCAACAAGAACCCTTAACTGAAACTAGACATTATCATTAATTTTTGTTTATTTTAATATTAAATTCAACTAATCGCAATTAAATGTTTAATTACATGTATGATTTTTTGTTTGTGTTAGTTAATATTATTTTTAAAAACAATAAAAAACTAATGAAGTAGTTAATTAGTAAAGTATAGTTACGTGTTTATTTATTTATTTTATCCAAATTAAATATATCCAATATTTTAATTACAATTATGATTTTTTCTTGGGTTAAATATGTTTTTAATCCCTATACTTTGAGACAATTTTAGTTTTAGTCCCTCTTTCAAAAATATGGTACAATTTAGTCCTTTAACTTTATAAAACTCTAGTTTTAGTCTTTTTTACCAAATTTTTTTAACTTTATTTGGTGTTTCAAACACGTTTCATTATAACATTTGTATCGTTTACACTGTTTGACACATTTTTGCTTCAATGTTAACTGAGAAACGCGTTTAAAACCGTAAATAAAGTTAAAAAAATTTGGTAAAAAAGATTAAAACCAGAGTTTTTTAAAGTTGAAGGACTAAATTGTACCATAGTTTGAAAAAGGGACTAAAACCAAATTTAATCCATTTTTTCTTTTACAGATTAAACTTAACTGGTACCTATTCATCTCGATTAATTACAATTAATTGCTAATTGTTTAACTGTGGTATGTTAACTAAAGTTTTTTTTGTCACCAAAAGGGAATAATCAATTATTTGAGTTAATTGATTAATTTTGTTTATTATTTAATTCCACTAATCTGGCATTCATCGTAAAAATTGATTGAATATTTTCAAATTCAATTATGAATTTTATAAAGTTGAGTATAATGAACACGTTTAGTTAATTAAATTACTAATGCTTTTATTTTTTTCAAATTATTTAAAGCCGAAAATAAGCATCAAGAAATGGGTTTCTGACCTCTGAAACATTGAAAACAAACAATATGGTAATTATATCTATTAAAGGAATTAGAGGCCAGATGGGAGAGTTGCTAGTGTAATGTCCCTTTTATAGTTATAATAATTATAAAAAAATACCTATATTTATATGAATATATATATATATATATATATATATATATATTTGCAAATCTTCTTTGAAAAATATTCAAAAGAATATAATACTCTTAAAATATGTTGGGTAGTTTCTTAAAAAAATATAATGAATTTATTTGGGTAGTTTTATTACTCAACACTATATTTCATTTAAAAATGTGTCTATATAAATTATTTTTATATTTTCCTCTCACATTCATATACTCTTATCTTACATACTCTCTCTTGTTTGACATTTATTACATGTTTATGGTTTTAACTTTAATAAAAACGCCATTGGTTCTGAAATTTGATTTATTCGTTGATAATAACTATTGTTTCTTTTAAAGTGAAGTTGATAATAACTGTTTTCTCAGATAGATATATAGGTAAAATTGAAAATTAAATTACAGTAACTTTCACACCGATTATTTTTTACTTTCAAAATAATTGATTTGTTGTCTATCTTTTTATCAATATTAAAGTTTATACTGCATCATAAAGAAAGTTCTAATTTAAACTTTAAGGTTATTAAAAAATAAAGATTAAAATAAAAAATATTCTTGTTATTCTTCCGTATATAATTTTCTTTCTATATAAAAGTTATTAAAAATGTCGGAATAATTCCTAATATAGAATCTTATGTTGGAATAATTCCCAATATAGAATCTTATGTTATATTAATGCATATACTGTTCGTAATCCTTTTAAAGAATTTTTATTTAAACTTCTTATATTACTATATACAGTTTACATTTACAAATTCATCACATATCATTTATATCATATTTACAAGTATCATTCATTAAACCCAACCAAAATCTCCAATATAAAATAAGAATGAAATTCTATATAACATTATTTTAAACAAACGTGAATAAAAGATTAGAGAAAACAATCATAATATTGTTAGAACACAGAGAAAATACTGAAAAAAAATAAGATCCAGACCTATATAGAGAAGTGCGCTCAGTGTTCTAAACCACTGTTCAACACCTAAAAGTCAAAAAGTTCACAAATTTTGTAGCGTTCAACGCCCAAATATTCAGTATCTTGGAGCACAATGACTCTCAGGGTTTGGTAGCGCTCAACACCACGCAAAACCACTTAGCTATACTAGAAGATAGTGTTGGAAGTCCCACATCGACTAGAGATAAGGCCAAATTATAATATATATATATATATAAGTGAGGTGCAAACCTCACCTTACAAACCAATTTTATAGGATTGAGTTAGGCTTAAAAACTATTTTTCTAATATGATATCATAGTCATGATTAAAGTTTATCCTAACGAGTTCTAAGTGAGCATTTCTGTTTCTTGATTTGCGTTTTCTTGGCACAAAAAGATATATTTTAAAAACATGTTTATAACTCAAATTGAATACAAAAATGCTTAATTGATAAAAAAATTCATTTTATCATATCAAACCAACTTCCTAAAGACACAAACCACATATTTCACATAATATATATATATATATATATATATATATATATATATATATATATATATATATATTATATAATCGCTACTTTAACCTATCAAACCAAAGTTCAGCAAAAGTGACTAATTAAAACAGAAATCAAACATTCGTAGATTCACCATACCAATCACCAATTTCAACTTGTCACACAAAACATTATCATAGAATTCAAACAAGAGCCAATAATGAATTCATACAATTTTAACATACCACCCAAGCTTATCAAACTATTGAAACTTTAGAAATAAAATATTTAGCTTTCCATACTTGTTAGAAGCTTAAACAACTACAGAAAGAACCCAAACCGTTTTTCCATCTCAAGGAACTTTATTACATATACAAATAATGAAATCATGATCAGGGTATGTAGTTAGAACCAATAATCAAAATATGACCTAATATAAGACTCAAACTATACATACCACGTTGCATACATTAAGGAAACAAGGAAAAGAGAAGAAAATATACAAGTTAACTTATTATTTTACAATAATTTATACTTTCTTTACAAAATTGATTGGTTAGAAATCAATATCTCGAAGTTGTGACTACACAAGTATATCATGATATTTATAATATTACAATTTTAATTTTTAAATTTAAATAATAATTAAACATCTTTTTATCTTTATATGAAATATACTTTTAAAATTGAAAAAAATTAAATTAATTTGAATAAAAAGGATATTAAGTAGTTAACAAAATATCGAATATGATAAATGAAGACTTTTAATACTTAAGAAATTGAAAAGTTTTTAATATATGACCATTTACCGACAACATAAAAAAATGAAGTGGAACCAATATTAATAAAAATAATTATATATACAAAAATTTTGCAAGCGTAAATTAAATTCTTATAAGGATGTTGATAGAAAAAAATATATTATCCCCAGCGTCGTAACTTCACCCATCACTTTGGAGTTATTAAATACTAATTAATATTAACTTTTTTATCTAATAATAATTGAAATATTTAAAAAAATTAAAATTTAATAAATTTAAACCGATTCTGTGAAATGAAGTATTTAAAAAGCAAACAATTTAAATCCATTATTATCTTCTAAAGAATAATAAGATTCGTTCCCTCCACGATTTTTACCACGATGAACAACCGCGTAACATAACGGTAGAAAGCGCCATACCCAAAAACAAAAAACAGAAAAGGGACAAAAAGAAAAACCTAATTGCGATCCTAAATTCCCAATTGTGGCATAGGAATGTCCTCTTGTTTTCTCTTTCACCACACAAATTCCCAATTCTGACTTTGTTTTATCGCACTCCTTTCAATCGGCGACTAATTACTTTTCTTCATCATCAAGCGTATCTGTGGTTGGTTGAACCATTGTGGTGCTGGTCTGGTTATGGTCTCCGAGGTTTGTGTTGGATTCCGATGAATTATGTAAGAGAAGGTGCACATGTCGACCACGTTTCCGTAGCACATGGCTGCTGCTGACGACACAAACCCTCCTAAGGTATTATGTAATCTCCAATTTTCAGCTTTCCGTTCATGTTATTGCGCTATTTCATTCCTTGAAAATATTCGAGACTAAAGTTAATTTTGGACCCAAATTTTTTGCTGAATTCTTTTAATTTGAAAATCGACACTCTTATTTGAGTTTATATGTGTTTTCTTTTTATTTTTTCCTCGCCCCTTTCCTACATTGTTTTCAATTTGATGGCGGTGGAACCCTTTTGAGACTGGGTAAGAGGAATGTCATATGTCCGAGTAGAATGTAGTTTGGAGTTGAGAGGAAGGAAAATATTGAATAAAATTTCTGAATTGAGTAGTGTATGTGTTTGATTACTATTTTAGTTAATAGTTAAGCTTCGGGCATATTGAAGTTGTGGGTGAAATTGATCTGGGAAAGTGCAGTGGAAGTAGGTGTATCTGTTAGTTGGTACTGCTTTGGAGCATTTTACGAAATATGTCTCTCACACTATGCAACACTATCTCAGAGCTGATATAATTTTCTCTGCTTTCTTGAAACTTAAAAACTCCGTCACTCTCCTGTCGGTGCTTGAAACTATCTTACTTTGGCAATGCCATCATCACTGAGTGTAGCAAAAATGTTAGTTGATGAGCTGGAAATGTTTTTAATTTTATGTGTTCATCATTTAGGATTATTACAAATTGCTGGAGGTTGATTATGATGCAACTGATGAAAATATCAAATTAAATTATCGAAGACTCGCCTTGGTTGGTAACCTATCTTTTTTTATAGTAGCTCCCACAATTCTATCTCCTAAAATTTTCAAACTGAAAATTCTTTTGTCAAGTTTGCTTACTATGTACACATGATTCAATACATTTGACAGAAATGGCATCCTGACAAGCACGGAGGTGACAGTGCTGTTACTACAAAATTTCAAGAGATAAATGAAGCTTACAATGGTAAAAGATATACATTTAGTTTTTTCTTGTAAACACTAAGCACATCATTTAACAAGATTTAATTTCCTGTCTTCCACGACCACCCTTATTATTACATATCCCAAAGTTGGAACAGTTATTTTTTTATCTTCAAGAGAATCACAATATACAAATGGTTAAAAGGATTGTGGTCCTTCATTAGTTTGGACATGAACTTTCACCTTGTTGTCAAGCTTGTATCTGATGCCAACATAACCTTGTAGGCTTGGGAACTTAATTTACTCTTTTTGGTGATTGAAATGTTGAGAAGAAGGAAGGAAATCGCATATTCATGAACATGTTGATGACAACATTCAAACCCAAAACATAATTGAAGGAAACCCAAGTTATATTATATGTTATATACACTTCCCATCTGTTTACCATTAACATATGATAAATGAGAATACTATTTTATACATATGATATAGTGTAAATCAACAATCAACTACTTGAATTTATTCGGCAAAATGTATTTAGATGAATGCTGGAATTTACAGGATTTTCAACTTGGCTACTTTAGCATTACTAGCAAACTCAACTGTTTCTGTAATGGAAATTGCATTAAACTTAATGAATAGGTCTGTTAGTGGTACTCTGTGTGGATTATTTTACTTAGTGCCACAAAGTTTGACCTAGAGGTTTGTCTCTCCTGCATATGGTTATGGTGTAGAAAACAGCTAGCAGTTGCGACATGATAATCATGATTTTCTTGTTGACCATTGTCTTTCTTTTTTATATAACAGTATTAAGTGATCCTGCCAAGCGTCTTGATTATGATTTAACGGGGATATGCGAAATTGAAAAATATAGTTTACAGGTATGCAACGTAACTATCATCTAATGTCAGTAGTCATTTACTTACACTTGTTTGTGATATATCATCTTGAACGATGACTCTTGTACTCACCTTTTGTCGCCATTCTCTTTGTTGCTGCACAGGAATATCTTGCCAGATTTAAAGGCATGATTCTTACTTGCAATGGACTTGGTATCAATCAAACAGACAGATGGTAATGTTACTTTTTTTTATTCCCTGTGTCTGTGTTCTCCGTGGTTCAATTGTAGGATGGTTGGATTCACCAGCTATAACGTCCAGTGTAAACATAACATGGCCTGTTGTCACGAGGAACTTAAAAAAGAATTGAACTAAAATCTGTTTCTAGTGGAAATTTGCCTTATTGTAGAGAACTGTATAATTGGTTCTTTCCCCGCAACCACTTGAACTTTATTTTCACTTAAGCCCAACATTCACCAGAGGCTATAGAGTCAACACGGTCTTGTAAAAAATAAATAAAGGTTTTAGCCGTTTATGTGGAACTGTGTAATGCTATTCAAGTGATCTAACACAGTTAACTAAAATCTGACACAGGATGTAATAAATTGTACTAAGGAGTGTGATAATTTTAGATGCTTCAGCTTTAGGTTACGACCTAGTGATCCAGTTCAGTCACGCACTACCTTGAACATTCAGTTGTTTAAATCTCGATAATGTCGTACTAATTTCTTATTTTAAATTTTTTCTTACAAGCTGTGCAAATTCAATTCAAAGGGGAATTTAGTGTTAGAATTGACATTTGGGGAGCTTATTCGCTGTAAGCTCAGAATTTCCTGCTGCCCAATTTGTGGATATTTGTTATTTCTATTCAATGTCTGCAATTTTATGTCAGCATAAACTTGATGTAGTTTTAACGAGGTTAGAAGTATTTAATTCAACGGGGAACAGCTTTTGGATAATTCAGGAGACATTAGCCTTCTTCTGTTGCATTCTGTCATACCACTATGTCTTGGGTCAAAACACTTTGAAACCCAATCTTCAGGTTTTTCTATATTACCTCACGTACCAGCACAAAATCCCTTATTCATGATTTATTAATAAATAAGCCTTCAAAACTTCAATACGTTAAAATGACTTTTTTTTTTTGCATGGGCTGTTCACATCCTCGAAAAGCCTAATTTTGGTCCTTCATTTTCTATCGAGGTCCCCAAGCGAACACATATAATAAAAATTTGTAAATGAACGTGTACTGTACTGTATCTGATGTCGGGTTTATTTGCTTATTCTATTCAAGTCTATTTCTACCTAACCTAAACTTAACTTTTGTGCTATAATGCAGGTCACCACAATTGATTGAAAATTTTGAATCCCTTGATAAATAAGGTTTGTCCTTCTGTTGCAATTTATTTAATTTCCCTTTATTTTATCACTTCAGCTACACATGTCTCTAGAAGTTAATAGATGAACATATCTAACAGGCATCAAAATCTAAATTTCATCCAGCGGAGTTACGAATAAGGATATTAAAGCGTAACCATGATCTTAATTTCCACTCCACTCGGTTTCACCGAGATTTGAAACCTCCATAACTGTCAATGCAACTCTTCTTGAATCATAAACACTGTAATATTAAGCTACTTCAAGAGGACGTTTAGAATGAGCTGTCATGACGAACCTTTACGTCAGTGTACTAGTTTTATTTCATGCCTCTTGATTTGTTGACTAGTGTGCAACATGCTGTTTTTTTAATCTTCATATTAAATCAATTAACTCTGTAAATGGACTTGGTATTAGTCAGGGTTAGAATTCTGAAAGAGTGCATGCCCATATGAATAAAAGATCACTAAAATAAGGATCTTAAATGGTTGAATGTTTTTTTTTTTTTATGGTGTGTAATACTAGTAAACAAAAGCGACCTCCAAATATTCATATATGAAAGAAAACGACGCTCAACCTTGAAAATGTAACCCTTCAAATTAAAATAAGTTTCTGATTGGAGTTGATGCCTATTGTTCTTGTCTTTGGTTTGTTGGGGACCATTATATTTATCAATATGTTGTCCTCACCAACTACAACACAATTGAAAAAATGCTGCGTAGGAATCTGTAACCTTTATCGTGTTAGATTTTGTTTGAAGTAGGGTTGTGGAATAAATATATAATGTTTTACAAGTTAAATTCATTCTGTTCGTAAGGGAAAAAAACATCGATGATTGTTAGTTTTAGTTTTGGTCGAAAAGGTTGGTATTCAATCTTGAAGTATTGTTCAATAATTGTGGCTTGCTGTTGTCATGCTCAATTATTTGAGACCGCTTTTAAAAAACAATAAATAGTGGGATCGCTTTAGCTATTGATTACATTGTCAAGACTCCATTGTTAAGATTCCGTTGAAATCAATGATATCGAATTAATATATATATATATATATATATATATATATATATATATATATATATATATATATATATATATATATATATATATATATATATATTTATGCTTACGAATAAACAATTTAAGAAAATTAAAGTATCAGGATTAGGAGATTCACTAACTCACTTATTTATAAACTTAAATAACATTTTCATCTCTCAAATTTATGAATTTCTGTACGTTTTTACTAGTGTTTTCTCCCTTATTTTGCTAATTTTTTTTTTAATTTTTTTTTAATTTTTTTTTTTACTTTGGTAATAGATATTCCATTTTTCGGATGTCAATACTTCAATAGCACTAACGTGTATTTTTTTTCATTTAGTTCTCAATGACTTTTTAATTAATTTTTTGTCCTCAATAAAAGAAATTCTTTATAGTTATCTATAAAGTTTTTGTTTGTTTTGGTATTTATTTGTTTTCTTTGAGAAGTGAGTTGTTCACTAAGTGATCATTATAATAGAAACAATATATTTTCTTTTTAGTTAAGATTTTCATTTCATATTTCTTTAAGTTTTTTTAATCAACAGTGAAACTTAAAGAATATGAATATAGACAAATATATAATTTTTTCCCGTTGAGCTTATGATTTAAAATAAGAAATACCGAAAGAAAGAAGGAATACAAACTTTAAATGACATTGTTTACATTACATTAATTAAACATTTTTTTTTTCAAACAGATCATTTAAAAAACATACATACCAATTCTACTGAGTTATTGGCATGACCGTAAAATGTGTCAATAAATGAAAATAGAATTTAAAAAAAAAACAATTTTTTTATAAATGACCCAAGCAATATATTTTCTGCTTAGTTAAGATTTCCACTTTTATTTTACTTTTTTAGTTTTTCTCAATGACTGTAAAACTCAATAAGTTTGAAGATCAATAGGTATATGATTTTTAACAATAGCATAAAATCTGTCAATAAATGAATTAATTAAAAAATAAAAGTTTTAGAATAAAAAAAAATTATTAAGGACACCAAACCAGGGAAAATGAATACACGTCACTTTACCAAACTGATATTTAATCACTTGATATCAGTAAATGGTAGGACTAAAATAAAAATAAGTTTTTATTTTCTTTATCAAGAACCAAAGAGAAAAAATAATTATAAAAAGCACATGCAAATATCAGCAAATATGTAAAAAAATAATTATTAAGTCTTACTTATATTACTTTATCAGTTAAAGACCTCTCTGCATTATATCCTTCTTCTGTCGGCACTGTGCAGTGTTCGATGCGATATGTTCATGATCTTATCAGAGACAAATTCGAAGGAAGTGCTAGGCTCGAGGTCCAACCACGTGCGTAGACGTTACCATGTTCATTTCTTGCAATATAAAACAATTTTCTGAGAAACTGCTTCTGCAAGGTACTATAATTTAATCAAAGGTCACACACCATACACCACTTCTTTCAAAACAAATCAGCCAGTTTATCAGAAAAATACCTCATACTAAAGGTAAAAGGTTGACAAAAGATTCCAACATACTGAAAAATTCCATATAAAAAGGAATCAACTAACATAATAAGGGTGTTGAAATCACACAATATTTGCTTTTAATTAGTACATTTTAAGAAAACTGGTTTATCTTCCTCTGCATAATTCCATGCTGTTAATTATCTCTAGATAACCTTTAGCAATTAGAACATGGAATCAGAAGTCTTAAATCTTCTGGTTAATTTCTTAAGATCAACATCTTAGGAGTTAAAATTACTCCATTTTAGAAAGCTTGCAGCATAGGAACTGAATTGAATTGACATAACTAAGAACTCAACAATAAACACAAAATTTCAGCCATGTAAATTCCCTCTTTTTTTCTCAGAACTTTCAACTGTTATATTGAGTAATAGCAGTGGCCAGCATGGATTGTTTCACTATTCACGACAGAGAGATCGTAGTAATCATCATCGACTCATCATAGTCTAAGCACAAATTCCATTGTCATAAAATAAACACAAGAAGAAAGGGCAAGAAAACAAGCATTCAATTTGTTTTCCTCTTTTCAAATTGCAAAAACTTAACATAACATAACATGTGATAGCAGTAGTAGCAGTAGTCCCACCACTGATGAATAGAGAGAATTGCATTGATACACAGAACATGATCTAATCATGCAAAAGACTAACCTAATCAACCAGAAGGTACATAATAACAACACAAGGTGAAAAAACCCTTCCTAATTATTACTTTCAGTGTGTGTGGGTGGGAGAGAGAGAATAGAATTAAACTTGTTCTAATTTGAGGCAAGGAAAAATCGAATATGATCGAGAAAGGTCAAATTTTGAGGCCGATCCTTGCGTTTCACATAACCAATCGTCTCTTTCTGCGAATAACATCTCAGCCCTCGCTTCCCGTTCTTCTTCCACATCTCCATCGCGTAATTCCTGTGTGCATAATACGCCTCCGCGCATGTTACCCCCACCACCGTCTCCCCCTCCGCCTCCTTCCCCTCCTCCTCCTCGCCCTCCCCCGCCGGAACCACCTTTATTGGGAGACGCTCGTAGTGGGCGCGTGATGTCCCCTCCAGTTCGTCCATCCGAACGAGGCCGCGCGTGGAGACAGAGTAGAGCTCCCCGTGGACCCAACAACCCGACCCGGGAATGTTGAGGAGGAAAGGGACCCGGTATGGCCCGCATACAAGAGGGTATTTTCCGGCGGTGCGATAGGTTCCGACGAAGGAAGCGTCGCCGGCGCGGATGAGATCTTGAAGAAGCGGGTGATTGGAGAATCCTCTCTTGAGGGTTCCGTAGGTGAATATTAACGTTCTCTCTCCGTCGCCGTTACCGTTAACCTCTCTTTCTCTTTCGGCCACCATATTTTCAGGATATGAATTTGATTGAGCCCGGAAGAGGAACAGAAGATTGAATGGTAAGCATGAAAGATTCACAACTTCCCTTTTTTATAGTCCCATTTTTTTTTTC
This sequence comes from Vigna radiata var. radiata, assembly GCF_000741045.1. NCBI lineage: Eukaryota > Viridiplantae > Streptophyta > Magnoliopsida > Fabales > Fabaceae > Vigna > Vigna radiata. Next base: position 1,325,344 of record NC_028352.1, read on the forward strand.
TTTTTTAATATTCCTTTTTCCTTAATTTTTTTGTGCCTTTAAATTTCATAAAAATCAATTAAGCCAAACTTATTAGCACTTAATTAAGATTAAAAAAAATTCTTGATGCTTAAATAAATGGTTATTCGGCTTTGATATCATGGAAAGTGAAAAAAAAATCATCAACATTTAAATACGATCATGATAAAATTTTTTAAAAATAAGTCACGTGTTATTATTTTATTTACTCACTTAAATTTATTTAAAAAAATATTTAAAATAAACCAATCATTAATGTCTGTAGGTATCTCCAATTAAATGTGCTCTCACATGCGTTTAATTATAGTATCTTGTTTAATAAAAAATACAGAGTTTTAAAAATAGTACTTAATATTAGAACCTAATAAAGTACATATTTTTTAATCATTCTTTGAAACTGTTCTGTCATTTAATGTCAAAATAAAATAATTTAATCTAACCAAAGTTTAGCAGACTCGGGGTTGATACGTTTTATAATAATTAAAAGCACACAAAATGAATTTAAAATGTATAATTATAATACTATATCTAAAACAAAGTATAAATTTATAAGCTTTTAATATTTAACAAAACAACAGGAATCTACAATTCATTAAATTAATCTCTCTGATATTTCAGTTTTCAGTGAGAATTAATATTTCTTATTCCTATAAATAAATAACTGATATTACTCGATTTAAACGAAATAAAGGAACATCTATTAAATTTCAAAATACTAATTTACTAATAAAATATTACTAACTTTTCATTTATTATATTACATATTATTATTTTTTTTAAAACTAATTCATTACAAATATATTATTCATTTTATATAGATACTTTTTTAAAATTATTTAAAAAGAAAAACCAAGAGTTGGAATTGGGTTCGCCCTATTCAGACACTTTTGTCAAAACAGGTTTATTTGGATAAGTAAATTGGTTTTTTGAATTTCGTTTTGAGAAATAGGTTTTGTTTGGAAGGATGAGTATTAATTAACGAGTATTAAGCTCTATGATTGCAGTAATCCAACTGAACCGGTGAGATGCATGAACCAACTAGAAGGAATCACATGATTAGAATCGTTTTTTCTTTTCAAGAATCGATAAAAGCGCTTTTGGAAAGCACTTTTGAAGCTGGAAAAGGTATTCGTGTCAAATTTTCTTTTGTATTTTTTTGTTATTTGCTTTTGCTTTTGGTACACTAACCGTACACAAAAGTCCAAAACATAAGAACATAAAAGTATGGTTAAAACAAAAGAGGACTACCCAATAACACATCAGCCGTACACGTGTGACTCATTGTGGAACCATCCGTACCTGTACTTTTGCACATGTGCCATATCTTCCAAACTGCACTCTTCCCTAGGATGTTTTTTCAACATCTTTTTATAATTTTTTATTATTAGTTTCAGTTTTGGTGTTGTCTTTTACTTGCTATTTAGTTTCAATAAATATTTTATGTATTTAAGTTATAAAACAGATTATAAGTATCTTCGTCGATGGACACAAGTAGTTTTTATTATCAAATTTCGGATATTACTTTTGTTTCGGATGAAATGAAATAATAAAGTCATGAAGGAATTCTATCTTTTTTTTTAGTGAAAGGAGATGAAATTAAATTTATAAGATAAATAACATGTTTTATGAAGAATATATAATTCGAAAACTTTATGAAGAATATATGTTATTTTTGAAAATTTTGGTAGTGCAGGAAAAAATTGTGGGGGTGCTGAAATTAAAAATCCACCACTAACCCAACGGAGTGGGTCCATCAAGTGATGGAAAAAGAAAAAAAAAGGAAAATAAAGTTTGGACCCAAATTTTAGTTTTCCAGCCCAAAATCATAATTGTCCGAGCCCATAACAATCCATTGGATATACTTGAATCCATAGACCGATCTAGCAATCTCCCTCATATCATCTATAATATTATTATTATTATTATTATTATTTTTTTTTTGTCTCTTTTCATTTACTTACATGGTTTATTACATCTTATATTTTAAAGAAAAAAATAGGAGTAAACACATCTATTTTTTTTTTATAAATCAACGAACTAAAATGTTACATTAAAAAAACCAGTATTTGAAAAATAATGAACTGATGTGAAATGAACATCTCTTCCTCACACTGGACGTATGATAAAATAAGATAGATACTTTTATTTTAACATAGCCTTTAAAGCTAAATATATCAAGCAATTTTAATTCCACCAAATAATAGCATTAGCATTATATTATTTAGTATATTATCATTTTAATAAAATTAAATTAAACATTATTTTTTTTGAAAAAAAACACATCTTTTTTAAATACTGTTAATTTGGTTGATTGAAAAACCTTGAAAAAATTAGTCAAAAAGGTACAAATTTGGGTACCCGACCCGCAAAAAATGAAACCGTACCTACAGACACGGATACTAAATATTGGTCTTCTTCTCTTGTATGTCCTAAAACCCTACAACGAGTTAGTTCAATAACTCGCCACTCAGCTGAAAGAATCTTCTAAGGCCTGCCATTGTCCGCAAGGTTCGCAACACGCATCTTACTCTTTCATCAATCTCCACGGTCTTTCTGTTTTCTCTGTAATTCAACGTTTTTATGTTCATTGCTATCTGCAACTAGTTTAGGGTTTTGCAAGTAATTTTTTGCAATGTTTGGGTCACAGATTCATACTAGTTTTCCTCACCTAATAACTGTTTGGTATTTATCAATTTTAGCTTTTTTAGCTTCCTTGATTCTATGGCTATCTTATTGTTGTGTAATTTCTTCGTGCTGGCTAAATCCGCATTACTTAGTAAACTCTTTGATGCTTAACGGAGCTGTGTAAATGGATGACAGATGAATTTCAAAAACGTGAATGTCCCTAAGGTTCCTGGTGGCGGAATCGCTGCTTTGCTGAAAGCTAGCATCATCGGTGGGATTGCTGTGTATGGGGCTGCAAACAGTTTGTACAATGTTGAGGGAGGTCATCGAGCCATTGTGTTCAATCGCATACTTGGTGTCAAAGATCAGGTTACTGCATAATTGCTTTGTGCATGGCTTTTTAATGAATGGGTTTTTGTAATGCAACTAGTTGTAACTTTGTATGCTTTTTGCATCATCTTTAGTTGATGTCTGTACTCTAGTGAAAGTCTTTTGCTCCAAAGTTCAGATATGGTGTCAACTGTCAAATTTGGAAATGAACTTAGAAGCCCTTTCTTGTCTTTCTTTGGCTTTAGTAATGGCCTCCACCTCCAGGGTCGTTTGAATTCAAAGAAAATGTATTACCCAAGATTGATCTCCCTAAACATTTATATTAAGATTCTATTAGGGTTTTTGTTCATGGATGTAAGTATTTTGCTAAGTTGGTTCTCAGGCTTAAGTTTTCCTAGATTTAAGTTGACCTTCTTTTATGAAGACTTTTTATCTTTTGCAAACAAGATAAGATAATGCTTCTCCAAAGTAAGTCATAAACTTTTGTTGAAAACCTGTGATTTTACGANATTCTTGTATTTGGGTTTTCTTGTCATCNTGTAACACTTNTNGTGTATGAAGGGTTTCAGGCTTATGGTTGACTAATAATCTTACTGTCAAGAACATACAGTGTCTATAACTTTGTACTTTTGAGAATTTTATATTTAGACTGATAAACACTCAGTGTGTGTTTATTATAATCTCATTTTGAAGAAATAGTCCTTTAATCTCTGTCTTTGTTGGAAAGATTTTAAACCTGATGTTATCCTAAAATAATCACTTCCCAAACACACAAGTAGACCTATATCGAATAGGAATATTATTGCGATTAACATATGAATATAGTATGCCTCTTGAATGCAGGTCTATCCTGAAGGGACACATGTTATGATTCCTTGGTTTGAGAGGCCTGTGATCTATGACGTTCGTGCACGACCTCATTTAGTAGAGAGTACTTCAGGGAGCCGTGATCTTCAAATGGTAAATCTTTTTGTGTGTCCTGTTTCTTTTCTTATTCTTGGAGATATGACATTTCAGTGTGCTTGAATTTGTGGCTGCAAGGAGTCAAATAGATTTTTCATTATCCTTTTTCTATTCACTTTTTTATAGCAGCATACTTTTTTTTTGCTGAGGTTGGATGATCTTCCCTCACATTGCAGCTCGTGTTGGTGCTTATTTACAGTAAACATAGTGCTATGGTCTACTTATATGAAAATCATTCCTCCGTCATTGAGTTGTTGAGTGTTGGCATTAAGAGTTTATGTTGCTATCAGATACCTTACCGTTTCCTCATTTTCTTAATTCATATTTGAAACACTTGACTCAGGTTTTTCGTACAATTAACCCACTTCCTCCTTGCATGCTTTGTACATTGCTCAGTTCCATTATATTTGAACTATTACACTATATGACCATGATATTCTAATTTATGATAGAAGAGTTGTCACTGATTGAGAAGGGTCATGTAAATGTATAGTCCATGCTTGCTCTAAGGGCATATGCACAAATAACTCTTCTTCTATCTCCTTGTATTTTTGGTCATGGCGTACTTCGTAGCACTTTATACTACCATTTATTGTGGATCTTGTTTGTCGTAGGTGAAAATTGGACTTAGAGTCCTAACACGCCCTGTTCCAGACCAATTGCCGACAATTTATCGAACCCTGGGTGAGAATTATAATGAAAGGGTGTTGCCTTCTATTATACATGAAACTCTCAAAGCTGTAGTTGCACAGTACAATGCCAGTCAGCTCATTACTCAGAGAGAGGTAAATATGTTCATAGTTTCTCTCGTATCTTGTTTACAACTAATTGAATGCGTGCTCTGTTCTTCTCAGTTGTAGTTTGTATTGTATTCTTAGGAATCTGGTAAATTCACCTTTTGGAATAAGTATGAAAACCAAATTATAACCTTATAGGTGGGACTGATTGTTTCTAGAACATACTGTTTTACAGACCGTCAGTCGAGAAATAAGGAGGATATTGACTGAGAGGGCCTCCCATTTTAACATTGCTTTGGATGATGTGTCAATCACAAGTTTGTCATTTGGGAAGGAATTTACAGCTGCCATTGAAGCCAAGCAGGTTGCTGCTCAAGAAGCTGAGAGAGCTAAATTTGTTGTTGAAAAAGCTGAACAAGACAAAAGAAGTGCTGTTATTAGAGCTCAGGTAAAAATGAGTTGTCTACATTTGATTCGATTTTTAATATTCCTACGAGTGGCTTCTATATTTTTATCGTTTCTGAATTTGGACCAAACCATACGAATTAAAAGGAAGATTGATATTGTGAGGGGTACTTGTATCTAGTTGTGAACTTCGACACCAAGGAATATTAATAATTTGTTTTCTACTCCCTTCTACCATCCCGTTCCCCCAGTGTCCTGTTCTTTATAAAATTATCTTCAATTGCCCTATCTGTTGAAACTGGTCATGCATGAAGGACATTAAACCTCCCTCTTACAAGTAATTCCTTTTAATATGATGCCGTACAGCTTTTCTCTACAAATGAATATAGACAGCTGCGTTTACAACTCTATTGTTTGTGTATAAAGTTCCCTTCTTTTTGACAAACAGGGTGAAGCCAAGAGTGCCCAGTTGATTGGTCAAGCTATAGCCAACAATCCTGCATTTATAACCTTAAGGAAAATTGAAGCTGCAAGGGAAATTGCTCAAACGATTTCAAATTCTGCCAACAAGGTTTTCTTGAATTCAGATGATCTCTTACTCAATCTCCAGGAGTTCAATTTGGAGGCCAGTGGGAAGAAGAGATAGTTGCCAGGCTGAATTCACTTCATTACTTTAACTTCTTTTTCCTTGTACCCATATTCATTTTCACCTGCATTTTCGTGTTATCAACTGTTCAAATATGAGATTGTGTCATAAACAAAAATGTTGACAAACTGGATGGTCATAATCATTAAATGGAGCAAGCGAGATAAAGGAGAGGTTCAATCAGGTTTTAACCGTTTTCAGTGGTTCTGATATTGAATAGTCTATCTTTATCGGTGTCACGGATTTGATATTGATTTTGCTGTGGCTCAGTGAGTCAGTTATTATGAGCCACTGTTGACTTGATTTCTTGACCCTACCGCCATAAATTGCATACTTGCTGTAATTATGGTGCTCCCTCTTGAAATAAAATGATTTTAAGTTTTGGTAAAAAGGCAACTTATGCGGTTGCTGTGAGACGAATGTTGCGAAGAAACCAAAACAGTCCAAGGAAACGAATATAGTTCGAGTGTCGAACTTCAAGTTTCAGAATGTTATAACTTTTAAAGGGTTTCTGCCTTTTTTAATGAGTATGGAGTGTAAAGTATATCGAATGCTTAATTACATAATGACCAGACAATGATTATGTTATGTAATCTGTCATATATTTGTGAGTGAATTAGTTAATGATACTTTAATGTTATCTTAAAATGTGTACTCGAACGATAATATCTATAATTTTATTTCTAGTTTGAAAACAATAATCACCTATAATAGATACTATATGAATTTTATAGGAAAAGTAGTGTCATAAAGAATCGTTAGTTAACATCTCTTAACCCGATATTGCTATGATTTAAAAGCAATAAATGAAATTTGTCATTAATATTTCAAAATTTATTCAAGACTAAGGAAAATAGTATTTGAAAAGAATGAATTTCAATATAAATCCTTTAATACTCGACAGATTATTTTAAACTAAAAATATATGCAGCAAATAAATTGAGTAATTTAAAATACATTTCACTCAATTACATTTTCAGTAAATTATAATTTCGGTCTTCTAAACTAAATCTATTATCCAAATTTAGTCCCTAATTTCTTTAATTAACTGTTCTAATTAGATCTTCTCAGAATTTGTAATGCTTTATGTTTGTAGTCTTTGAGATAAACAATTAAATTGCTTTTAATTATTAACTTAAAGATCATCAACAAAATATTATCTCAGACATTTCTTACTTCTCTCCAAAGGAAGTAAGAAATACAAGTTTGAGGTTGTCGTGTAATCGGAATAGCTTCCTCTGAAATTGAAAGTAGAAAATCTGTGAAGGTGGTGAAGGGTTGATGGAGATGTTCTTCTGTAGCAGCCATTTTCCTCAACCTTCTCAAAACCCTTCGAATCTGCTCCTTCTTTCTGGTCCTCCTTCTTCGTTCGTATTTTCCTCTCACTCTTTCTTCATTTTCCATCTATAATTTCTTGTTTATATTTTTACCAATGAACGAATGAATGAATCAATGTTCAGTGGGAAAACTTCTCTGCTTTTTCAATTTGCATTCAATGTAGCACTTCACTCCCACAACGTCATCTTCATTTCCAACCGCCAAAGATTGGATTCCAAACCCCCTTTTCTTTCGCAGGTCACCAATCTCTCTGTTTTTTTCTTTTTTTTTTCCCTTTTCGTTTTTGCTAACTCGCTGTTTTCTGAATTTCAGGGAATTGATCCATCTTCTCATGTCTTCCACCGTATACAGATGAAGTATCATCTCATTTCTGTTATTTCATCATGATCATGATCATGATCATCATCTTATGCTCAATTTGTTTACTGTTTGTTCGAGGTACGTGAATGATGATGAAGACATCAGGAAGTACTTTGCTGCCTTCCACCTGTATGATAAATTGCCTGCAGCAGTTCTTATCGATGATTTTGGCGATTTCTTTGACGACAAGTAATTTTCCCTATTTCTGCTTTCTACAGCTTACCCTTTGAATGCCTTCTTTTGATTTGGTTTCCGTTCCATCTTAAAAGGATCTGCCAACAACGATATTGTAATCCCCGCGGACGAGACATGGCCATGGTCAAAACTCTAGCCTTATGCCACAATGCAATTACTTTTGCAAAGTAAGTGTCCATTGCTGTTGTTGACAGTTTGAATGAATATTACTACAGGCAAATCAACTAAACTCAACACAGTATCAGATTGTTTAACTTGCACATCACACAATATGATCGTGATAATGAATAGGGTCTATTTCTAAATTGTGTGGCAGTCAAAAGGGGTCTTGCAAGGTTCTCTTGTCGGATACTCATACTCACCAGAGAGACTCTCCAAGGTTTCACTTCATCTATAAGAAATGGATACAAACCACTTTTACTATCCAAGGTTAGCCTAGCTGCCTCTCGTACCAGATCTCCTAAAACGATTAATCAATTCATGGTTTTTTCTTGTCACTGTATTGCAGAAGGGGATGTATCTGGATCATTTATTCTGAAAGATAAGAGTCATTCACCAACTGAGCATAACACAGCTGTGATCAAAGCTGCAAAGTACTCCATAGCTCTTCAATATCTGGTTTTTGAAGGAATTGTTGAAGATGAAGTACAATAGATAAGTTACCTTCCCCCCACTTGGAACCCATTGATACATGTAACCATGTCGTATATTCTCTTGGAACATTTAACAATCATAATATAATATAACAAACCTATGAGGCCTAAAAATCAGGATTTAAAATCAGAATATAAGATAACAAACCTACGAGGCCTACGTAGACCAAAAATGGTATAGTATTGGTGTGGTGCTTGTATTTGATGGTTATAAACTATGATAGTTGTCGAGATTTGTATCAAAGGATTATGCGTCAGTTTTCTTTTGCTTTAATTTACTTTTATTCAATGCTATGTTTTTTGTATATGGGCATCATTAATTTCTTTTTTTTTTTCAAATTATATTGACTGACATGTTGGAGAAAAGCATACAATTTTTTTAAACATGTTAACGTGCAAAACAAACTCCCTGGTTTAGGCTTCATATAGGCCTCTTCCCAAGAACAAAGAATCAATGGCAGCTAGCACAGAATCCTATAGCTATATAGTGTGGATCAAGTATCAGCAAGCAACTGTAAACAAAATAAATAATAAATCTGTAGTGAAAAAAACAAACAAACACAATGATTCCAATCCTGGTAGTTTTAAACTATATACATTAAAAAAATAAATAATAAAGAAATTTAATACCGAATGTGATAAATGCAACCCGTATTCATAGAGAAAATAGTTTTAAAATTTAAAAAAAAAAATACAAAATAAAATGATTGAAAGTGGAAGATGAACTAACCTTGAATGATTTGTTGGAAGAACGAATTCGATTCAAATTGAAATTTGAGTTGAATGTATAGACACATAGCCAGTATAACTTCTTTGTCAGACTGCTGTTAAATTCCTTTTTTTTATCAGAATCATGCTTTTGAAATAACAAGAGGGAAATGAAATATGATTATATATATTGTATCAAATGAAATCACATCTCAAACTCTTGATATCTTCCACCAAAAATACATCTTTAACACTGTCTTTGTCTTCCAAATCAATGCGAGCAAAAGAAAATGGAACTTTCTTCTTGTACGACCATGAAACAATGCAACATTGCATTCTAAAGACAAACCATCAATCTTATCTAAATCTTTTATTCTGTCTTTCTCCAAACAACCAATGTTTTCATATTCCCCATGTTGTTTGTCCATTATGGCACAAATATATATACATATTTTAAAGGGTGGGAGCTATTATTAGACACTAGTGAGAAACTGGTATCGAACTATATAAATATTTAACGAATTTGCACCTGGTCATGACGTTGGTTGATTAAGTTAGGAAAATTGTTTTGGGTAGGCACATGGGAGAATGAGTTTGTAACACATGGATGTAAGATGACTCATCTATTTCAACAAAATAAATAATAAAATGTTTTTTATATATGTCTTGTATGTGTTTGTTTATATTCCTTAATCACGTTATCATGTCTAACAGAGGTTTCCCTTATACATAGGTTTACAATCAAAGTAATTTAAATTATAATTTTAATCTAGCCTCGTTTTTTCTACGTAATAACTTGAATGGAAATTTATTACAGAATAATCTAAACATAAGTTGTTTCTTAAGTTGAATTATTTTGTGCGGAAAGCTTCCATCATTGTGATAATACTATATAATTTAGCTTTTAATAATTTACTTTTAACTTGTTAACACTCTTTTTATATATCATTCTATTTAAAATATGTTTTATGTACTGTTATTTAAAAAATAAATAAAAAGGTAATAAAAAAAGAATAAAACAAGGGAAGGTTGGTCGTTGGTTTTTACTCATACTATAAATGAGATGAGTTTAATAACTGCTTTGAGAATGTGAAAGAAAGGGACAACACACTCATCTTCTTTGATATGTGTGGCTTAAATCTTAATGTGTGAAATATGTCTGGGCTTTATGAATTTTGATGGAAAAAAATCTCTATGTATATTTTATTTATTTATTTATTTATATATGTTGATAAATAAAAGCCTTAAATACAGACTATTTAATATATCCAAAAGTTATTGCAAATAAATTTAATGATAACAAGAGATGGATAAAGTAAGATTTCAGATATTTTTAGTTCATACGATGTCTTACATTACCCTGTTATTATTTATATAAAGAAGAATATCAACTTTTCCCAAATAAACAAAATTCTTCCTCAAAACTTATTTATTAATTAATTACGATAATTTTTCTTTTGTTAACATTCTTTGTTTTCAAATAATTTTTCGAAATAGGTAACTCTAGTAAACTTTTAGAAAATTTAATTCAAGAGCAAAAACATATCATTATAACTTTAAATTATCTATTTCACAAAAACAAAGATTAAAAAGATTAAAAAAACTTATATATAACAAGAATGAAAACTTGCTTTATTACATTTTTTACAATATATAATTGATTTAATATTTATAATTTTCCAGTAAAGGAGAAAAAAAGATTTAAAAATTTAGAGAGGACAAAATTCTAAGAAGACGATCATTTATAGTAAACAGAGATATTACAAGATAGTTGAAAGTCAACATTACAAGATATTATATTAAATAATGTATTTTCTGACACCTTATATTTGTTTAATGATTCAAATCTAGATATAGTAATTATTAACTAATTTTATTTATAAAGATGATGAAAATAACACGTTCCCCGTTTAAGTGAATAATTAAGGTTTTTTTTTTTGGTAAATCTTTCTCACAATTAGGTTACTACACTCTGAAAAGATAATTAATAATCCTGTACTGTACAAACTATAATTGAATAAATAAAAATGTAAGATATTGAAAAAAAGTATAAAAACGTGAAAACAATTTAATAGATAATTACTCGAAAAATGAAAAGAAAATGTATTCAAATTATTTAACAAAGTTAAAACTTAAATTCCTCCATACATTAAGACGATTTTTCATTTAAATAAAAAAAAATTTAAGTTATGTCACTGTATTGTAATCATAATATATTAAAAAAGGGAAAAAAAAGTTTTTGGAGGTCCAAAATTAAAACAGAAATATTCATTGTATAGAACACGTTATGATCACGGAATCAATTAAATGAAATTGTGATAAGATATGGTTGAAAGATAGTGACAGTAAATTAAAAATAGATCATCATTGAATTACAAAAACTTCAGTACCAATCAAGCATGACATTCCTACACAGAATACAACACTTAAAAATCATAAAATGATGTTATCAAATCACACCAACTTGGAGGAGAACCCATATATTTTCTTTTTATATACAATAATTGCATTTATAAATTTATATACACTATTTTTCATAAAATAACTCTATTAAAAATTAAACTGATTCGCCAATTCAATCCAAATTAAATATATATATATATATATATATATATATATATATATATATATATATAATATTTGATAATGATTTTCATTTCAATAAATAATTTCTGTAATGATGAATATCACACTTAAAAGATTATTCATTGTATAGTATGTACTTTTTAACCATTTTAATAAGCATATCTGAGTATTGAAAGAATAATTATCTATATAATAAGAATATTATAATACGTTCTTGTTTAGATTAGATGGTAAGATTCTAACTTTAATTTGATTATTTTTTTCATTTGAAAAGAGTTATCTTATTTTTTTAGATGTTTTTATTTAAATTAGATAGTAAAATTTAAGTGCAGTTTGATTTTTTTTTTATTTCAAAGGATTTTTTTAGGAAATATCCACTTAAAAAGATTATAAGTCAATAAGATAGGTATAATTTTTTAAAATAAAGAAAGAAAGAATGATTATAAAATGGAAAATATCATATTATAGGATCAAAATCATATTATAGAATCAGAATGATATATAACAATTAACTTATTAAGCTATCAAAATTTTGTTATAAGATATAATTATAATAAAAATTAACGTATCAAATTATCGAAATTTGATTATAATACAGACATATAACACAAATAAACATAAATTTAGATTGCTTAATAATAAAAGCTTAAAAAAAATAAAAAGATTGTATATTTAATCTGTACGAGCATGATAAGCAAATCCTTTTTTATATATATATTGTATTATTTAGTTAAAAATATGAGTAAATAGGAAAATAATTTGATCACAAAAAATTAGGAATAATAAATTAACGAATAAAACGGAAGGTGAGGTGACCACATGAGACTGGGTAAGTTCCTTGAAGAAGACGCAGCCTGGTAGGTTTGGGTTCGGAGAGAGGTTCGGAGTTTGAAGAAGGAGAAGAAGAAAAGAAAGATAATAAGCACTTGGCACTTGCATAGCTTTAGCCTCCATCACCCGCCACTACAAAACTATGCCCCCACTTCCTTCTTTCAACCTTTTTCCTTCTCTTTCTCTTTCTCTTTCTCTCTCTCTCAACTCTACTACTTCCTAAAACTTCTCTTTTTCTCTTCTTCTTTTCATCTCTATATCATCACTTTCTTCCGATGCTATCATAGCCCAAACGAACATCCACAACAATTATATATGGTTAGTACTCATATCATTCAATCAATGCAAAAATATCAAACATTCAACCACCCCTTTATCATCTTTTTTAATTTTTTCATGTTTTTTTCTTCAATTATCTATCAATTTACAATTTTGCTTGTGTTTTTGCTTCTGGGGTGTGGGATCAGAGAGGTTTCAATGAAGAGCATGGTGTTCTGGGGGGAAAGGAGGAAGAAAACGTGTGGCCTTCCTGGCTGCGGCCACTTCTCAAGACCAGTTTTTTTGTTCAATGCAAAGTCCACGCAGATTCCCACAAGAATGAATGCAATATGTATTGCTTGGACTGTGTGAATGGAGCCCTTTGTTCTGCATGTCTTGCTTCCCACAAAGAACACAGAACAATCCAGGTACCGTGTTCAGCTGAAAAGAATTTGTGTTATGGGGTTTCGTGGCTCAATTTGATCAAATTATGTTGGGGTTTATGGTCGAAATTCAAGGATTCGGGTGTGTTTAATCTGATTTTGCAGTTTCTTTGTTCCTACATTTTTGGGATTTGAATCCAATCCCTTTTGATCGCTCCGTAAAACTTATGCCTCTTGTATTGGTTTTATGGGTTACACGTGCCATTTAATGCTGAATTTGCAAACTTCCCTAGTCATTAAATCGCCATTTTGAAGAATTTCTATCACTCGATTATATGGTCCATTGATTCTGTTTAGGTAGATGATTGTATTTCTTTTATGAATTTCGGTATTTTCTTTCACCATCTGATGAAGATTCTTTCTTATTTTCTTTTAAATTTGATTAATGTCCAAAGATAAGGAGATCTTCATACCATGATGTGATAAGGGTGTCTGAGATACAGAAATTTCTGGACATAACAGGCGTCCAAACTTACATTATTAACAGTGCCAAGATTGTGTTCTTGAATGAAAGGCCCCAACCAAGGCCTGGAAAAGGGGTCACAAACACCTGCCAAGTCTGTGACCGCAGCCTTCTTGATTCCTTCAGCTTCTGCTCTCTTGGTTGTAAGGTATACATATGCATAAACCCAAATTTTCATCTATTAAAATGGAATCTTGAATTGCAGTAGTTGTTATGAAGTATGATGAATTGATTTCAAAACTTTTTGAGATATGTTATGTGTAAAGTAGTACAACCTTTGTAATTGTAACTACCTCCTTCTTTTTTGCTGTATAAAGTATGTAACATTATGGTTGTACTTTTTATGCTTGCTTTGAAAAAGTAAGAAGAATGGTGATGAGAACAGCTGGATATGAATGAATGAATGAATGAATGATGTCTTAGACTAATAAATTTTGTTCTCAGATTGTTGGAACCTCCAAAAAGTTCCGGAAGAAGAAAATGTTAGGTGAGACAGAAGGGTCTGATGGTGAAGAATCAGTGAACGGCATAAGCAATGTAAATGCCAGAAGCAAAATCCATAGCTTTACACCTTCAACACCACCACCAACAGTGGCTAATTACAGAACTGCAAAGAGAAGGAAAGGAATTCCACATAGAGCTCCAATGGGTGGAGGGCTCATTATAGAATACAACGTTGTATAGTGGTTTTGTGTCACTCACCAATCAATATTTATACCAAAAAGATACAGCAGTTGTTACCACTTCCTTAGTTGGCACCATCTCAAAAATATGCACATTATCTTACGTAGTTGCAATACCTGTGCCCTGTCACTGAGGCCGGTGTTGGAAACTACTGCTCTATCTTGTTGTATAGGACAAAAACAATAGGAAGAAAAAGTTGTGTCAAAAAGCAAGTAATAATATAACATAGAGTGGGGGGTACTTTATGTTTGTGTAAGAATGGCATTTGGGTACTGGTATGTGATGCTAAATGTACATAGTGGCTTGTAGAAAGGAATTGTATAGCATCAAATTAGACAATAAAAAAATATTATGAACTGATCATGGCTATTAATTATATTCTCTTGGTTTGGTACATGGCCATGTCCTTGTCCTCTCAAAGTTGAAAGTATGTGTCTTGTTTGGCAGCTCAAACTTTAAAGTGCTTAACTTAATTGCTTTTTGCTTCTCTTTTAGTATGCTTTTGGAGCTTGGCTTCTTCTGAAAACACTATGCAGCTGAACTGTATAGCAACAACAAACAAACACACCATATGTATTACTGTTTTGTTGTTTTGCTTCACGGCTTCTCATTCTTTCCAGTAATAATAAATATCAAAGTTTATTTTTTTATGACTATTTTCCTTTTAAAACGTATTACCAAATGAATGTAATATGTGTGAATCTAGCATTAGTACTACAGTACCACGTTCTTAATTATCAGATTTTGTGTATGTCACTTTCTGTTTAAGATGCTAAAAATACACATAGCATATTTTACTGTCAGAGAAAAAAGAAACTCAGAATCAGCTGCATGTGTTGTCTTTTTCTGTACTTAAATGCTCAATCTCACACCAAATGTTGTCACAGTAAATGTTTCTGTTAGGTTTGCTGTTCTCCCTGTCCCAGTTTGATAAAACCAATGAAAATTTTCAAGATTAAATTCTTTAACAGAGTTACTCTGAACATGTAAAAATAAGAAGGAAAATGATATTTTAATCCCAAATTTTTAATATCATTTTGATACTGCTCATATGTCAAAATGTGATTGGATGATTTTAAATTAAAAAAAATTTGATTTTTTTCTTCTAAATATGTCCGTGTTTCAGTTTTTTTTAATTTGAAATCGTCTAATCACATTTTGATATGTGTGTAATGTCAAAATAATATCAAAAATTGATGGTCAAATATCATTTTTCAAATAAGAAGATATGTTTCAAAATTATTTTGAGAGAGAGTAAAAAGGTAAACTGGTTATAAAAATAAATTTTTATATTTTTATTATTAAAAAAGGATAATATTAAATAAATATAAAAAAATTATGTGTAAAAAAATCATTTTTCAAAAAAAGTAAGTACACAACTTGTAACATAGTTCTTTATTTCTTTGAATTCTTTTGTTTTCGATAAGGTAACACATTTTTATATTAATTCAACACATAATATAAAAATAAAACATCATAAGAAAATAAATTTTTGCATGTTTTAAAAAAATATCATAAAAAATAAGAAATAATAATAACAAATAAGTGTAAAAAAATTTATGTGTGTTAGAAATATATTTGACACAGTTTCTTTTTAATACAATAAAAGAATTATAATTTTATTATAAAAACTTGAATTACATTAATTATATCTCAACTGTGTTAAGAGATAAATATATGTTTAGTCTTTAATAATTATATATGTGTTAACTTCCTGTTTTTACACTGTAAATTTAGAATTTTTAATAATATTTTCAATGTTAATTACATAGTTAACCTTTATTTTAATAAATACATGTGACAATTAATAAAAAAAGTTATTTACTTTAATTACTAATAAATTTAAATAAAATTTAAAAAAGTTAAAATTTCCATTTTAAGAAACGAGCATAGGTTTTTTATATATATATTTCTTCTAGATGGATTCACTACTTTGAGATATTCTCTTATCAAAATAGCAGATGCCCGTATATCAACTGCTTCGATATACATCCATTGGTTCATAAAGCGACACGTGGAGAATATTACAACTTTTACGATTCACCACTGAAGAAAAATCAAAAGATTTTTTCTAAAGTGAGATTGAATTTAAAAAGGTAAAATGTATATTTAAAAGGTTTTGCCTATGATACCTTTAAATGAAAGAGAATATATCCACCAAATTAAATTACTAAAATCATATGTCTTAAATGAGCTTTAACTGGAATATGTCTTTAGTTCATTAAATAATTTTAAAAAATATATTCTTTAAATATTCTTTAAATTCTTATTTATATTATATTTCTTTTCCAAAAAGTATTATTTAAATATTAAATTTCTTGAATTTAACTATTTTAAACCTTTGTACTGGATTTAGTAAAAACAGAAAACAAAAAAAGAACATACATTATTGCAATAACTTAGCTTTATATGTATCTAACTTGGTATTAGTGTGTTGAAAATCACATTTAAATATCATTTCTAAATATTAGGTAGAAATTGAAGATTAATAGTTTAATGATATTGAAGTTTAATTTCCTAAAATTTGTTCTTACCTTGTGTTATGTCACATTAGATTTACTTAAAAGAATATGCGTGAAAAAATTAAATTACGTTGTTTATGGGTAAATGCGTGGAATTATTGAAATAGTTGACTTTTTTTTTACCAACCAATTCATAAGATTAATCATTTGTAATCATTTATCGCGTATGAATTGTTGTGAATATACGTCTCATATTTGAAATATTGATGGTGAGAATATTTAATTTTTTTAAATATTTTTCCAATTCATAACTATTATCAAATATAAGTTATTGTAAAGAGAATAGTATGAGTAATACCTAAACGATGAAAAAACTGTGTTTGAATGGAATATGGTAAGATAAAATTGAAAATGATGAAGATTATTGGGATGAAATATAAAATATAATCATATATAATATATAATATATAATCAATTATTTTATTTCTTTATTGTTTTTGAGTTTGTATGTAATAATATTATTAAAGGATTGTATATCTACTGATTTAAATAATCTTATCAACAAGTTGAAAATCATGAACATATATTTTTTAACTCGAGGGAATATTAAAAAAAAATACAATTAGATATTATGGTTATTGGTGATTTTTAAATTTGATATAATCTTGCACAATTAACTTTTTTATAATGTTTATATCCACACATATATTTATTATCTAATTTGAGAAAATATTAGAAATAAAATATAATCAGGTATTACATGTTAGTTAATTTTAAACTAATTTGTTTATAAATCAAAGATAGAAAAAAATGTTATAATTAAATATGATTAATTCATTAAAAGCAAATAACTTTGCTTCCTTTTGGTTCAATTGAAGATTGGTGGACATTGAATCCTATGTATTGGTCGGTGAAATGGTTCTTCTATTCATCTTTTTAAAAATAACATTGAAGATTTTTGTGCAAAAATATATTACAATCCTCGATATTAAATGTATTAATAATGTTTCTAGTTGAATTCGAAAACTTTGTTTATTAGAAAATTCAATTATGATTATTACAAATTATAAATAAATAAATACTTGATAATTGGTTAATGGTAGTCTAACATGATTTAGTTGTTCACTTAGTAAGTTAATTTAATCCGATTTATTTATCCGTGAATTAAAAAAATTCAAACTCGACTCATTGGTGAGTTAAACCGGTTGACTTACTAGTTCGTTCAAAGATAAATGTTTTTTTCAATACCAAAAAAATATCAATTTTTTTTCTAATTCAAATTTAAATGAATTTCATTCCAAAATAATGTTGAATTCCAAAAACAATTCAAAATAAATAAAAAATATAACACAATCCAAAATCGTCTTAAATTCTAAATATAATAAAAAATAAGCACAAAAAATAAAATCACCACAAACTCAATTCAGATGAATTGGATTCTCAGTGAACTTGACTCAAAATTGACCCATATCAAAATTTTAATTTTTTTTAACCCAATCCAACCTGAACCAATAATAAATCATATTAACTTACAAAACTCCAACCCATTTTCACAGTATTAATTAAAAAGAAAATGAAACTATGAAAGTAAAAATGGTGCGAAAGTTATGAATATTATGATAATTACTATCTATCTTGACACATGATCGATAGGTCACTACCTTCTTTTTTGACAATTTACTACCAATAATAAGATAGAAAGAAATGAGTTGAGTTTATAATTATTTTAGCAAAGAGGTGCTGAATTTGTTTGGCCTTACATTGGTTTGATACTTGACTTCAAAAACCAAAAAGTAAACACAATAAAATTAATAAATTTGTTGAAGCATTTGAAAGGAAGTCCTTTTGATGATGATGATGTAATCCATCTACACCAAGAAATACAGCACATCTACCTTTATATGCAATCAAACAGTAATGCCGAATTAGATAAGAACATTATCTTAAACCATTAAACAACTTTATTCAATTTCCACTCTTTCTGCATAAGAAAATATTAATGGTGAAAATAGGGATGACAACGGGTTGGGTCGGGCATGGATAGTGTCTATCCACAACCCGACCCGTCAGATAAAAACGTATCCGCCATCCGACTCGTTACCCGCTTAGAAAATATACGCGGTATTTTAAAAATTCGTGGGTATCCCCAGTATCTGCGGATATCCGCAAAAAAAAAAAAATTATATTTTTTAAAATAAAATTTAAATAAAATTACAAAATATATATATATATATATATATAGTATAAATTAAATTAATTATAAATTAAAATTTAATTTTAATTAATTTTAATCTAATAAAATATAATTTTATTTTATTTTTAATTAAATTTAATTAAAAATATATATAAATTAATTTTTTTATTTATTTTTTGCGGGTAGCGGGTACTCGCGAGTCGGATAGTATACTGCCCGTACCCAACCCATTTAGAAGCGGGTATCACGGGTAGTAAATATCCACAAGTTGTAACTACTCGTCGCAGGTTTTACCCGCAGATATCCATACCCGCAGATTTTTTTATCATCCTTAGGTGAAAAGCTTATTGTTGAAATTATTTTTTTATTATAGTTGATGTAATATATTTTACATATTTATCTTATCACTTTAAAGAATGAGAGGGATATATGATAATGGAGAACAACATAGAATAGATGTGGGTTTGAGTATCTATCCTTATTTCAAAGTAAAACTTCATTTACTTTTCACATGGATATGAACCTCTTGTTTTATTTTTAATCCCGTCAAAATTGGTATAGATTTACAATTTCTTTATAATTACAAACATTAATTCAATATTTGTTTACACACAATAAAAAATTATCAGTAAAATATAATATTATTAAATATTCAATGTAATAAGATACGTTTTTCTTTTTCAATGTTAAGTATAAAAAAAAAATTATAATTCCATAAACGTAAAATGCTATTGAATGAATGTCAAATGCTTATAAAAAATAAAAATATAAAATGCATGTATCATAAATAAGTTGTTAAACTATATTGGAAGAAAATTAACATAAATTTGTTTATTCATCTAATAAATTATGAATATTTTAATAATTTAAAATAACAGTTAACACTGTTGTTATGTTAAATTAAAAAAAAATAAATATTATTTATTCTTGTATTCTTATTATTCAATTTAGACGATAGAAGGATTCAAATAATGAATAATATATTTAGGATTAAAAAGTGAATTATAAGTTTAATTCAATTTTACAAGTTTTACATCTATTATAAATTTTACATTATTATAAATAATAACAATGATAAATATAACAGTCAATGTAAATATCATTTTATAAGTTGATTTGACAAAGTTGAATTAAATTTGAAATTTTATTTCTTTTTTTAAATTATAGTTTATTTTAATGGATTTTAATGTCTCTTAAGTTTCTATCAAAATCTCTATTAATTATAGTCTCATGCTTTAAATTTTATATATTTTGAAAATACAATTTATAATATATATATATGAATGCAAATATTTTCCATCAACAGCAATATTTTATTAACTTTTTTTTACCATTTTTTAAAGTTTTTTATTATAATAATTAACTACTAATTATATAAATTCAAAAATTAATATTTTTAAATACAATAATGTTAAAAAACATTTTAATAATTTACACGTTTAATTTATTTATTTATCAAATTATATATGTTAATATTTTAATTTTCAATTATTATCACTTTGGTTCTTGAATAATTAAATGAACATTTTGATTTATTATTATAAAAAAATAAATAATTTATTTTCACCGTATTACAATAAATATATAATTAAGTTACAAAAATAAAACATTAGGAAGTAAACCAATTGACTAATCCACATTAACTTGTAATAGATTAATTCTAATTACAAAATTTTTAACTTATTAGAAGTGGTGAGACATGTTATCTCCCTTTAACACCCAACTAAAAATGTGATATTAATTAATTTCTACAACGTGCCTCCAATTATTTCACATTCCTTTGTTTTCTCATCAATAATTTTGCTTCTTGATAAATCAAAACCCTAATTGTGCCTAACTTAGTTGAAAACATCAACAATGATAGGATTAATTTAAAAATGTGATACTCGTGAAATTAACAGTTCTCTGTTTTATACATTAACGTTTCTTAAGGAAAAATTGTTATTTTATATTCAATGTTTTAAAATTGTATTTTTTTTATTATACTTTTAATTTCATTTTATTACGTATTGAAATTGTTTTAAAAACGAAAAGAGTAATAAATTATTATATTTCGAATTATGTAATTTAGCATATAAATTTTATATTTCAGAATTACATTTTGAAATGTATTTTTTATTTTATATTTTAGAATGTATAATTCAAAATATAATTTTTTTTATTTTGAAATATAAATCTAAAATATAATTTTTGTATTCTGAATTGTATAATTTTAAGATAGTGTAATTTGCATTTTTTTATTCTGAAATATACTGTCTGGAATAAATAAAAATCTATGCTGGTTGTATATTTTGGAATACACTATCAGATTACACGTATTGAAAAGAAAAAAATTTATGGGGGTGCATACTGAGATTATGGATGTGCAAAAAGAAATATCTGTCCCAAAGTCAATACGAAGGCCCAAAACTTCAGCTTTTAGGTCCAAAATGCAGGGTTTTTAGTCGAAAAAACCGATTTTTGAACGAGGAAAACTTGTGATTTTCATCTGTTATTTGTTTTTGCAAGTTTCAACCATAGAGTGGAAAGAGAAGTGAATGAGAAATTGAATTTCCATGAGCAATTGATTTTAGCAAAGTCGAAGAAAGGGTTTGTTTTGTTTGGAATTGTTAACATTTGACAGTGTCATAGCTCTAAAACGATGAGAGATATTTGTCGAAACTTCCAGCGAGGCAGGTTATTGTTCTTCATCTTCTTCATTGATTTACTTGCACTTTCAATTTTCGATGATTCATTAAGATACTGTTGTGATGTTGTTTCTGTGTAATTACCATGCGCAATTATTTCTTTTCATTTTTCAATGTTTGTGTGCATATCTTGCGGGGGCGTGATTGGACTTTGGATTTTCAGCTACTGGTAGTATATAACTGTGTAAATCTGAGCATTTACGTGTTGTATCACAGTAGTAATCTATGTGATCAGATATGCTTTTAGATTATTAATGTTGAATTTATTCGTCCGTTTGCGTCATCAGAAGTTTTGAGAATGAGTTTTAAGTTGCCATAGTTCATGTTTCAGCTGCCAATATGGAGAAAGGTGCAGATATTTACATGTCAACAACCAACAGAGAAAACCTAACGTTCAAGGGTTTGGAGGACAAAACGGTTCTCACCAACAGAAAAGTACAAATCCCTTTGGATTTGGGTCTGGTTCTGGCTCTGGCTTTGGGTCACAACAACAACAGAAGTCTAATCCTTTTGGTTTTGGCACGCAGAACAGTTCCCAGTTAAATGGGGGGCCTCGTTCTGAGTATAAACCGAACCAATACAAGGTTCTCATTCTTTTCCTGTGTTTATACATGATGAAAATGTTTATTTTTATATTGTTAGGCATTATAATAAATTACTACGACATTGAAGCTTTTTGATATTTGTGGACTATTTTTGAGGGCTCTCGATGCAATGTCTGCTTCATCTTCACTTTTAGTAAAATAATCTGATGTTTGCTTTTAGTATTGATCATTTACGTCTGAAGCAGCCTTTTGAAAACAAATGGAATCGACAGTCGTCCAAACCCCAGAATGGTGGGAAATCTGACAACAATCCCCAACCAGTAGATCATAAGTGAGTATTTATCAACCCACTCTCTGTCTCATGAATCATGGATATTTTTCTTGATGTTGTATCAACTCAACACAAGGGACAAGGATGTGCATGACTGCCACCTGTTGGACATGCGCCCTTGTACTTCAGAATGAGAAACATAAAAAGAAGAGGTCTAAATAAATGTCTACAAAATGCATAAACACTGACTAATGGTGCTTTAAAGTACCAAACAAACTCTAATTTTTTATTGGATCACTGGAGGGCTTTGTTTTTGATCAATTTTGAGGATGCAAAATTTTTGTTGCCTAGGCGCTATTGCATTTTCTTTTTGGCCAAAGTTTACAATCCTCTGCATGTTTATCTTTAAAGAATTTGCCGTTTGTTATAAACAAACAAGCAAAGGAAAATTGAGTACCATTTTATTGCTTTTGTTGGGTTATGTGATTTCTTTTGGAGAATACCTGATCATCTTTAGTACTTTTCTTGCTATCTAGTTAATCTTTTTCTATAAAAGAGGGTCTCTATTGTATTTTTTCCTCGTGCCTTATTTATCTATTGTATTTTGCATAATATTATTGATATACTTTACTTGGTTGATGTAATAAAAAGATGCACAGATCCTGAGAACTGCAAGCGCCAGATTGCAGAAGATTTCGAGAAAGAGAAACCAATTTGGATACTTACATGCTACAGTCATTGCAAAGGGTATAATTCTCATACATGATGGTTTGAAAACATTAATCGAACTTTTTACTGTAAATATATTTTTTAATCATGTACAACTCCATCTCCCAATGCAGACAAAAAATTCCATTTTCCTTGAAACCCGTGTAACTGAGCTACGTTGATTGTTGACTATTTTTTCAATTCATCCAATGCAACACTGATAAATTAACCAGTAATCATTAAACGCTTCCTCATCCTATCTTTAAAAACATTCTTTTCAAAGCTACTGTCCATATGATTAGCAAGATCTTAACAGGAACGTTTTCCTTATGCATTAAAGAGCTTCAGATGATTGGGTTTCATATGGAAGGTTCACATGCATGAGTTCACTTATTATTTAATTTTCCGTAAACTGCAGTTGAATCTTCTTTAGTTACTAATGAGTTAGGCCAGCGTCCACCTGGATTACACCTGGTAGATAAACCTGAAAACATTTCCTCAAGAAATTTGCAGTTAAAACGATAATACTGGAAAAAGAGATCCTGGTGTACTTGTCACTCTTGAAAGAGAAATTGCTTTAAAGACTCCTAACCAGTGCTCTAATAAGAAAACTAAGTATAGATTTTGATCTCCTTTGCTGCAGTGCTCCTTGTGACATTGTTGGTGATATTAGCTTTGAAGAATTGCGGGCATCAGCTTATGAGGATGCTAAGCGTGGGATGAGCTTGCAATCAATAGTAAGAAATCTGACGTAACATGCCTTTAGCCCCTTTCTCTCTCCTCTCCCCTGCACATTTTTGGAAGATACCCTATTCTGTATCTAGTTGTAACTGCTTTAGTTTTCTTTAATGACATTTCACTTTGACAATTTGTATTAAAGAAGAGCGTCTTTTACTGTGTCTTTTGTGTTGACATTTATAATTACAAGGTTACAGTTGTGCTCAAATGTATTCTGTGTCTAACCTGAAAATATGACATTGCAGATTGAGAAAGAGAGAAGTATACTGAAATCCAAGATGCTTGAGTTTGAGAAACTACTTTCTGAACCTTACCAAAAACCAATAAATTCTTCTCTTGACGGTCAAAGACCCCAATCCATGGGAGCCAATACAAATCCGTCAGGAACATCTCAAAGTAATGGTCCTTTGTCAGTCTCAAGCTTTAGCCAACTGGGTACTTCAATGAACATGGGTTTTGGAAGGTAAGAGTTACTGGCTAGAAAATATTTTCCTCATTTTTGGTTGCTTGGTGTTGGAAAACAACAAGAGAAAATCCACAATAAACTACTTGAGAGTTGAATGAGCTCCACTGGAGTGTGGTTTGTACCGTATAAGGTATTGGTGAGCCTTGATAGTTTGTCTAATTTGCATTAGACCTCTACTAACACCCTTTCTTCTAGAACTCCAGTCCACTGTGTATTCTTGTTTAGGATTGTGTTGTAATTGCCAAGAGAATGGAGAAATGCACAAGAGCTTTTATTATTGTCGTATAACGTTACAGTTTTTGTAGATGCTGTTTCAGGCTAGTTGGATATCAGTTTTTAAGGGCACTAGAATGACCTAGGTCGTGAAAATTTGGTTTCTGTAAACTTTTCAATAGTGGCTGTTAGAATAATTACTAGGTCTACTTATGTTAGTGTAGTTAGAAGGACTAAAATAGGGAATAGTATGTTGGATTATCTCTAATTATTGTACCTAGCAGTCTAGGACAGTTCCTTGACCTTCCATCTCTCTATTGTATCAACTCTTTATCAATATAAATAGTAGAACATGAGAAGGGTCCTTTGAGCCCTCAAGAATATATTTTATCAGTTTTAATCTCAAGTTATGTGGTTACATTGGTATTACTTGTGGAATTTGGTATGAGATGTGGTTGGTATAGAATGGATAAGATGCAGGCCTGCAATCATTGCTTCCCATGCATTGATTATTCTTCATCTTGTACTTTCCTTGTCATACTCAGCTAATAATTTTTTTTCTTGCTTTTGGTCTAATCTGTTTGGAACTATTGTTAGGCCATCTACACCACCAACAAACACTCTGGCACAGCCTAGTTTCTTTGGAATTGGAGGTATATGGTTGGTGTATTTTTTAGTGTTATGACTATATATGTCTTTTGTTTTTCTTGCTCATATATGTCTGACTATCAGTGCTATAATAAATACTGGGGAACTCTTTGGCATTCAATACAGGAAACCTAAACAGCAGTGGCTCCTTCGGTGTTCAAAGCAACCCCCATTCTACACCAGTGGATTTGACAATATTTCCGGGTTCAACTCAGCAAACACCAGCCACATTCAATAACTCCGGTTTTCAAACAACATCAGATGTCCTGTTGTCGTAAGTTCATAGCACATCAAAAAGTCCTGAAAAGCAGTTGCCACAATTTAATCACTTGATGATCTCATTCATTGAAAAATAGTTAAACTGTTTTACCATATTTCAGGGTACATTGTTTTAGAGCATGTGGAATTAATAAATGACACAGATTGATTATAATCTGGCGAGTCAATGATTATTGTTTTCATTGAAAACTTTTCAGCTTAGTTATGCATTTTCAGTTTTTAAAACAATTGAGCTTGAAAATTTCAATTTTATCCATATTGGATTATTATTCCGTTTGATTTAATAAAGTAGCAGCAGTAATTTTTTGTGACAAGACTCCCATAATGCTTTCTAATTTTTAATTTTGAAATGATTATGATAAACTTTGTGATTTAAGTAAAACTATTCAATATTTCATTTGGCAATATACCTCGTACTTTTATAACTATTTTTATGAAGAGATGGATAAAAAGTCTCTGAGCTTTTGGGTTCAGCAAAGGACTAAGAAACAAAAAAGGTAAGAAATGATGAACGTACCAAGCACCCTCAATTTCCTCAGGAGCTCACTACAACTATTCTATTTTTTCTTAAAACAGACCAAGTTGCATCTATTGTAATTGTTATAATTTTGATAAAGCTCACCGCATAACCCAATGATCAAATATATTTTGTTAAGCCATATGTAAGAGTTTGTAGATTAGAAAGGTTGTAATGCCAGTATAAGTGCTTGTAGCGGTTGGATCTTCCTTTATTTTTATGAAACAATGCTCCAATTTATACTAGTATGAGTCTTCTCGGAAACTTCACCTTTATTCATGCATTGGTTGTGTCTGTATAGGAATTGAAGAATTTTTTCTTCGAATGCAAATTACAAAGACTTCTGATTGAATTTTTATGGCCGTTCTTTATTCTTGCAGAAATAAGTTACAACCGGAAAACGTGACAGGAGATGTCAGTATTTGGTTAAAAGAGAAATGGAATCTAGGAGAGGTAATAGTCTTCTGCTTTACTCTAACGGAAAAAACTTGTCTCCAAGACATTTTGTCTCCATTTCTATAAGCAGGACAAAATCCTCCTTTGAACAGTTAGATTGATAAGTGCTTGATGTGCTAACATTTGTTCTTTTTCATTTTGTTTTTGCATTGTGTCTGTTTGGCAGATTCCAGAAGAAGCTCCTCCTGATTCATTCGTACGGTAGACATTAGTAAAATGGCATCTGAAACAAAGGAACCAATACTGCATTACCACTCAGCAAGATTTTGGTTTCGTGGTTGAACTAAAAAGATCAATAGCATATTTTAGGTCAATATTTGGTATTCATTTGATCGGATTCCACTCTTTTAATGCCTGAGTATGCCATTATGTATGTAAGAAACCTACTACGCAATACTTTTTTTTTTCTGGCAGTAATTACGCCTTTTTCAAATGAAAAAACAAGCCAGATGTTTTTCTTTTACAGCGCAGGAGTCTCAAGCTAACACATGATTAATTACAATTTATTGCAATCATAAAATCAAGAAACAAACGTTTTGTCTCGTAAAAATCACCACTGACGGTAAAACATTAATGATGGACAAAAATGTAACCAAAAATCTGTCTTCTCTATCTGCGGAAAATTGATCATTAAATAAGAACAACACCTTTCGTAACCAACTTTAGATAACGCATACATCTACCAAATTCAATGTCACTCTCAATAATCACGGTGATAAATTATGGATGTAACAGACAAAAATAATTATGACGATGGTGATATAACATATCTATGTACCTTGATACTTGATAACGATGAAGACTGGAAGAAGGACCCGAGTAACTAAATTGCTAACAGAGCTAATCTTTTTACAATTGAGTATTTACAGGGCTATTCTTTTGAAACATACTGATCAAAGGAATACAATAAATTCGTGAAAAAAAAATTATAATTAAATTTCATAGTGCCAACTTTGATTAGACGCTGGAAATATGATCAGTGCCAACCGAAGAGGAATCGAGTTGAAATTCGAAAGATTCAGCCAATTTGACTGCATCTGAAATTCTCAGGCGTGTTCCCTGTTGTCCAACAACAGTAGAAGCAACATTAGCTGCTAATGTGCCTATACCTCTCAAATCTGATATGCCTCTTAAAAGACCATATAGAATACCAGATGCATATGCATCACCAGCACCACAAGTATCCACTGGAACACATGGAGAAGGAGGGATATATACGGCTTCTCCTTTTACACCTATGTAAGAGCCTCTAGGACCATCTGTAACGGATACCAGAGGAACAAAGTGGCTCAGATACCTTGCAGCTGAAGCAGCACTTTCCTTTGCTTCAAAGTTACAAAGAGCTCTGGCCTCATCACCATTTGCAAAGACTAAATCAACACTGTTCCCAATAATTTCCCTGATGAATGGAAAAATACACCAGTTATAAAAGCATACAACGTGTGATCTAACACCTGCAACAAATATCATATTATGAACCAATTTCACTTTTGGTTAATTGAATTTAAGTGGCTCCTACAGGTTTGATGATGCAATCTGCGTAATTGAATTCGATTCCCCTTGGTTAGCAATTACCACACACATATTCAGAAGTATTGCCTCACATCACTCTCAGAGTTTGCTAGATTGCTTTAGTAATTCCTATATTTCACAAGCTTAAGACAAATTACAAAATTAGATGAGTTGGGAGATAATTTAGATTTGTTCACAGCGTAATTAACTGAAAACAGAACAAGCACATGGAATTTACAATAAAAACAAATTAATCATATCTACCTTGTTGCACAAAGTTATGCTTTAGGTTAATAAAATTGTTATTGAAGCCAGGATTAATGGTACGGAAATTACATGATATAAAGTATTATATAAAGATTAAGTGATGGTCTTACCAAAAATCATCAAAGTGTCTCTCAATGCAGGAAACATCTGAAGCTGTTATTGCAACCAAGGCACCATTCCTCCGAGCATTTTCACATGCTTTAGTTATTGTTTTAATAGTATCAGGAAGTTCAAATAAATACCCTTCAACAATAAGTATGTTGGTCTTGGAAACTGCACTAGCCAAGGATGCATCATAGTTAACAGTTGAAGATGTGCCCTGACAACAGAATACCAAAATATTTTTAGCAACTTCACCATTTGCAGTAGCAAATAATACAGAGATTAAATTTGGACAATAAAGGTAAAAGAATAACCACTGTGCT
The DNA here is from genome assembly GCF_000741045.1 of Vigna radiata var. radiata. NCBI lineage: Eukaryota > Viridiplantae > Streptophyta > Magnoliopsida > Fabales > Fabaceae > Vigna > Vigna radiata. The sequence goes on from NC_028352.1 coordinate 1,353,975, forward strand.
TTTTATAATAAGCAAGGAAGTATTACTTGAAGAATAGACAATAATATATATCATAAATACTGTGCATGCTCATTGCGTATTAGTTGATAAACTTACATATTTCTTCAATATATGCAATTAATACAAATTATAGAATTGAACTTCACAATAGAACTCAAATAAACTTTTGAGCAACTCATGTAATTGCCTGATGCAAATAGTCAATTATAAATTTAAATGTGCATTAGTTAGAAGTGGGGGAGGGGTGCATAATAAACACTGTATAAATTGCTATTGATATATTTACTTATAAACATCTTGCTATAGAATCCTCAAATTGCAAGAAGGACGCGGCAGATGTGTCTATCTTAGTATCCATTTTGTAGCATACTGAACCTGATATGCAAGCATTGTTCGCTGGGCATCTGGAGTTGTGAGAACTATAACTGTTCCAGTAGTCCCATCCTTGATAGGCTCGGAAAGAAATTGCACATTTGCTCGGCGCAATTTTTCCCTGTAGAATTAAAAGAAAATATAAACAAACAATACAAATAACTTCATCAAATCTCACTTGCCAAAACAAAAACTGGTGGAATCATTAAATAACAAAATTATGTGTGGAAATGCGTACACAGTAAAATGGTGTTATGTGTGCAACTACACTGCAAGTTTTGGATGAAAAATGAATACTTCACAGTAATAGAATATTTAATATACAGGGATAAAAAATATAAATTTTTTCATGGTTGATTCCATATACAATGCCTCTTCCCCGGTATTATCTTTTAAGCTATCATTGTGATCTACTTGTGGGCTATCCTTAGAAAGTACAAAATATGGATGCATATTCAGATACCAAAATCCAGCGAAAGGAACACCTCTGACTTGAGGAAGAACAAAAACATAGTTACCAATCCTGAATCGTGATTGAGAGCACCTGACTCCAAAACTACTACATAGGATAGTGTATGGTTCAATTACTACCATTATGATATGACCACTATTGTGAGATTCTTATTACTATTATTAGTGTTAGTTCTATTATATGCCCAGAACATAAAAATAAAAACACATACACACGTCCCAATTCCTCTGAAACCCAAACTCCCTTCGGCAGCTAGCCAAATGCTGCACTTAGCAAATGAAACAGAAGCTTCACACATGGCACAGATCACAGATGGAGGTGTGGGAGGTTGGCAGTGATAAGGAAGGTCACAGAGACTGTCTGGAAACAGCACAGGGATGGGGGCCAGAGGGCGTCACAGATTCACAGATAGGAAGGAGAAGAAATGCAGCCACATTGAAAGGATAGAGATAGAGGAACTCAGACACAGGTGTGGCACTATTACACTGCAGTTCACCCTTTTTCGGGACACAAATGGCCATGATGGACACAATAGTGAAATGCTGCACAACAGCAAGGGGCCACTCCACACAACAACAATGGTGCTTTTGCACGCTCCTAACTACACTGACGATAAGGCAAAATGCACTATCCAGAAATGGAGTGAAAGTATGTTAAAACAGTGAAAGTAATAAAGACAAACCTGTAGAAACCCCCCAACAGATCACTCCCTACACTACCGGTCATTGCCACACTTACAGCAGGAACTTTGAGGGAGCGACTTCCAAGCCTTGCAAGGGCAACTAAGGTATTAGAGAGAGATCCACCTGCCGCAGCTTTATAGCTACACCCATCCATAGCCTGTAAAACTCTACCTCTTTCCTCATGATTTACCACTTTCCGTGTTCCCTTCTCCAACCCCAAATTCTTCAGAAAATTATCATCGACCATGCCAGAGAAGTCCACCTACAAGAATTTCCAACAAAACGCCTTCATAGTTGTTCTCTCGGAGAAAAAGGAAAGAGAAGTGTCCATAGCAGCAAGACGATGAAAGTATAAACCATATGAGCAAAACTAAAACTTTGTACGTTCTTTTGCTGTTATTTTTTAATCAGAATTGAAGTTTGACTTGGTAATGACTTTAATACAAACATTGATTATTAAGATGACTTGTAACACTAACACTAATAATGATTACGCATATTATATCTTAAAACCCCAATTCTGACTCCTCAACATACTGAAAACACAAAGGATTAGCATCTAAATGTAATTCTAAAATGCTAGCAGTTTGAACCATTTCTGACAAGGGAACAAAAAACCCAGAGCATACACGAAACAATTCTTAAATACAAGAACATTATATATACAGGGTGTGCAAATTCGTGCGAGTTTAACAGCAATTGTGATGAATAAATGGAGCAGGAAAGAAAAGGGAATCACCATGGCTTGACCGAGACCCAAGACATCCCATCTTTCGGGCAAAACTAAGGAGCTAAGAGTCTCTTGGCCTTCTTCTTCTTCTTCGTCATCGCAGCTAGCCTTCATGGGTCGCTCGTCTTCTTCAACACCACTGTCATATTGAGCACCATCGGGGACTCCAGGCCCACATCGGGCGGAAAATGAAGCGTTCCTTCGGCAGCATAGAATAAATTGGGGAGTTGGGGCATTTGAGAATTTTGGGAGACAAAGGAGAGAAAGGTGTGGTGTAGGAAAGAAAAGAGAGGAGGAGAGATGAGGTGAAGAGTAGACAGGAAGCAAAGAGAGAGACATGGAAAATGATTTTGGTTACTTTGTTCTGTGTCTAATCTCTGAAGAGAGGAAGAGAGAGACACAAACACAAAGGAACCAAGGTTTGGATGTGGTGGTAATGTTAAGGAAGAGAGACACGACACAAAGATAAGGAGAAGAAACTAACCAAACCAAAAGAAGGAAGAAAGAGAGGAAGTGGAGAACTCAAATTACCGAACCGTCCTCAACTTCGTAACTTCCTACAGATTCTAGAATCTCCAGGTCCCACATAACATCTCTCTATTTTTTTCCAAATATAAAGACTTAACTAATGATATATAATGAATTAATTAGTTATTTAATTTTGTTTTATTTTATTTAAAAAATTAATTGAATTTTATTTTTGTAAAGAATTTAATGTGATTTTTTGTTAAATTAAAGATGTGATATACTAAAAATTTGGATTTTTGTCAAAATTTAGATATTTTATACGTCAAGATCATTAGAGTTTTAAGAGTTTTAAGTTAACATATGATATAGATTTTGATTAAATTTTTACATTTGGCATTTTCAAATAGTATTGATTTTATGTTGTGTTTGTTCAAATAGATGTATTGTTTGTGAAGAAAGGAGAAAGAACTATGTAGATGATTGTTTCAACAAATTTAAACTAATTTAGTATGATAATAGATATGTGAGAGACATTAAAACTTTTGTCTTCTCATAAATGAAGATATTATGATGGAAAGAAAGTTATCATACTTTTATATTTGTGCTTATAACTTTGTGAATAATTAATAATAAAATAAATAATAATAATAATAACAACAACATTAATAATAATAATAATAATAATAATATCAATTATGTTAATACTATTAATGATAAATAAAAATTTGAATTATTTTCTTTTTTAATTTTTAAAGTAATTTTTAATTAATATTAAAAAAAATATATCAAACAATATAAACACATTAAATATTATCATGTGGTTAAAAGCATTAAATAAACTTATTAACATTTGATTAAAAAGATTAAATATACATGATTTTAAAATTGACAAAAAAATTTGAATCAAAATTTTCAATATAAACTAATTTCAATTTTCATAAAAATTTTAAAATAAAAATATATTTAACCCTAACAATAATTTATAATAGTAACAGTTATATTTTATTTTATGTAATTTTAGTCATGATTGTAAAATTATAATTTAACCATTTAATTTATTAAAATTTTTTTATCCATCACATTTATCAAATCATTTACAAATTTTTTTCACAAAACTTACTTTCAAATTTCTTTATATTAACTATTCCATTCCTTAAAAAAAAAACAATTTTACTAAATTCATCCATCAAGTCTCTCAAACCCACTATTAGAAACATATACTTAAAGAGGACATTATTTTTTTTTTCTACAAAAATATAAATTTAACTGTGTCAAAAACAAATACTTTTAATTAAATTAAATACTTTAACATAATAATTAAATTTCCAAGTAAACCATAAAAATCACAATAATAATAGTATGAAATAATTACTTTATTTATTTAATATTTAGAGATGACAGAGTGAGACGGACCAAACAAGCAGTCCCACAAACCCGTTAGAAAAACCCGAGACGAACTGACATTTTAAACCCATTCAACACCTAATCGGGTTAAACTCTGCTTTGTCATCCTATATTTATTTCTTTAATTATAATTTTAAACTTCTTTAATTTTACAAGTTTGCTATCCATAATATAAAATAAAATAAACTTGGCGAGTTTAAATATAAATTGCTACTTAATGAAAATTAAAAGTTTCTGTTATACAAATTTACTCTTCAAAATATTTGAACAAAGGGGCGAAAAATGACTGCTGGAAACGAAAATAGAGTGAGCAAACAGTTCCCAATTCGTTTTGACCTCTCATCACGAACCCTAACTCGGAATTTGATTCTGATCGCAGGGATCTGAAACGACGAGGTTTTAATATGATCCACTGGATTACTGGCTCCGTTGTTGAAAGGCGAGTATGAATTAATATCGATATTGAGAAATTCGTCTTGTCTGAGCGAAGCAAAACGGAGATGTACCTGAAGAAGCCGTTGTGGAGTGAAACAACAGAGAAAGGGGACGGAAGTGCAACGATAGAGGATGACGGTGTTGTGAGCGAAGTCGGAAAGTCGCTGCAGCAGCAGAGAGTGTATAGAGAAGTCACTCTCGCCCTCAGAACGGGGCTCAGAGATGCACGTGCTGAATTCTCCTTTCTCCGTGTTCGAGCTCTCCGTTCCATTCTCAAGTTCCTCCGTTCCGTTGCGGAGGCTGAATCAACAATTGACCTCTTTAATCAAACCCAATGCGTTCCCCAACTCCAAGGTCTGTTTTATTCAGTTAAACATTATTTTTTAAATATGCAATAAAATATGAAAGCAAACTGTCTTTGATCCATGTATTAGTTTATGTACTAGTGTTTATATACTAACAGACAAATCAGTATCAGATACATTTTATCTAGATTTTGGCTCCTGGAAGGTAGTTAATGATACAAAAATATCTTCTCCTATATGTTCAATAATTTCAGCTTAAGAAGTTTAGACTGAAAATCTGGATCGCCTATAACAGTAATCTAATCAACCCTCCTGTGCAAGATGTGTGAAAAGTAATTCCATGATCTAGAATATAACTCTTCATGTAACTGATTCCCGACTCAACCCAAATCAGTATCAAACAGATATTACCTAGATTTTGGTTACTAAATGGTAGTTTATGACACAAAAATATCTTGTCTGATATAACCAGCAATTTTAACTAAACTTTAGGTTGAAAATCTTAATCGTTTACGTAGTAGTAATATTAATAGTAATAATAATAATAATGATGATGATGATAATAATAATGATGGTGATGATGATAATCTTATCAATACGTGTTTGTTCAATAACATGTGGTTGGGTTTGCAGTGGTTCCGGTTTTGTTTCAGCACTCGCTCAAAGAGAGTGGGGATGATTACAATGAGAGTAAGGTAGGTGACTTGAGCCATATATTTGGTGTGGAACCAATGAAGGTGACGAGTCCATCTACTGATGCTGAAGTTGCGCTTGCTCTTAGAGTCTTGGAAGGGTGTTGTTTGCTTCATCCAGAGAGTACAATACTTGCCCATCAAAACAATGCCATTCAGGTCACTTTCATTGCTTTAGAAATTTTCATGTTTTCCATTTCTGTGGCTATGGATATTGTGACAAGTGACTTTTCCATACAAGTTTTATGGACTTTTACTTCAGTATTTTCAGTTCTCTAATATATTAAAAAGAATGGAATGTCAAATAAAAACCTTTTCTCGAATGAAATCCAAATGCAAAATGAAGTTTTTATCCTTTTCCTTTGATTTAAGCATGGCACTGCAATTGTACGCAAACAAAGTGCGATTCATGAATAGCACACGTGCACAAGACAATCCTTCTCTCTCCCACCGAGGCCTCCAATCTTAAAAAGGATATGAACATTTAGATACTGAGTTATATATTTAAAAATTTCTGTACTTTTGTAGGTTTTAATGAATATATTATCCACTCGTGGAGTATTGGAGCAAGGTGCCTGCTTAGATGCTTTAATCTCGTTGATGGTGGATTCATCATCCAATCAAATGGTAGCCTGACACTCTTCACAGCAGTTACAAATATGTATCACTTTTCTATAATTTGAGAATTAAAATCTTGTTTATTTTGTCTTCAATTTTTTAAGAACTGAGTTGTTGCTTCAACAGTATTTGTTTTTACGTGAGGAAAAGTTGCAAAATAATTTATCAGCTGTCATTGCCAATAAAGAGGGAAAAGAGTTGTGCTTCAGGAATTTATGCCATCGTTTTCTCTTCCATTCTTTTCCAATTTTTAAAAGCTTTTGATATCTGAGAGTCTTCGCTTGGCTGATAGGATTTACTGATTGATGTTCCACTGGATGTTTAGCAGAGTTTTCTGCTAAAGAATGTTTCTTTTGTTATTCGTTTTTTTTTAATATATTTCTCTTGATAATTACTTATCAGGATTTCGAGAAATGTAATGGTATTATGGAAGTTGCTGACCTTCTAAGAGACAAACAAGTGGATGAAAATCTCAGGTACTGCTTCTTCATAGTCTTGTTCATTTTAGTGCTGTGTTGTTTGATAGGCCATGCTTGTTAGTTAGTCCTCATTTCTTCAAGCTATTAGGTAGAGATTTGATACATGCTATCAGAACAAGGCATCCACATTTGTAATTTAGTGACCTTCGATCATATAACATATATCTTATTTCATTTGGTAAATGCAAATAATATATTCTGAGTAGACATGACATGTCCAAATTTGATGGAGTAGAGCAGTAAGGCAGTTAGAACGCAAGCCTGTGGCATAGAACAGATGAAGGGAGAAACTTCTAAGTAAAATTTCTGTCTTTAACACCATGGAAATGGCACAAACCTTGATCAAAAGGGATTAACTATCCATCGAACTTCCAAAATATCAGACTTAGTTAGAAAGTATACCAATTGAGTATTTGAAAAACAGCTCAGGCATGTTACTCGAAACTCCTAAACTATCTCACTAGGAGGAAGAGGTGACTGTTTACAGAGAACTATTGCATATCTTATTAAGTATAACCCTGTCGAAATAAGACATCCTAAACATTTCAAAACAACTGAAATTTAGGAAGAAAGGTCGCCAATAAGAAATTGGGAAACACATTTATATGAAAACTCCTGAAGTATCTAAAGTCCAAGTGCAGGCATCTCTGGAGTATTAAATATATGGAAGGAAACAAAAATGAAGAATGCCATGCAAATATGTTACTCGCAGTACATCAGAAGTCTTTTTCTTCTCTTCTGACTGCTTAGTTTTTATGAAGGAATTTCTGTAAATTAGAATGCACTGTAGATTTGTAAACCTTGAAGTATTTTAGCCTGTTGGGCCATACTTTTACCAAGGAAAGGGATGAAAAGTTGTTTGGTTTTTTTCATGTTTCAGTATTTTGTTTGTCATGTGGTGGCTCGCAAGCTCGAGGTAACTCAAATAAAATAATTAAAATAATGAAGGAGATCTTGTATCTTAGGTTAAAATGTGGAGAGTTTTTGCTGCTTCTCATTGGACATGTGAATGGAAGAGATTCGCCTCCTTTGGCAACTATACATGAAGATACAAGGCGTCTTCTGGGGGAGAAATCAGCCTCCTTGATATGGGCAGCCAGTCAGTTTGGCTCAACACTGGATCCAGAGCAGAGACTAACAGCCCTCCAGATCCAGGCTCGAAGGGTCCTTGAATCGTTAGACTTGTACTGAATGTTAAGGATAACACCTACGATTTTAGGCAAATGAGAATGTGCTCCTTGTTGTTTCCAAGTTTTGTATGTATATTCTCCTTTTTTATTGCAATGGTAATTGTTTTTACAATGTGGTTAAGCTTTTGATATACCTTTAAGTTTTATGATTTTCTTCTACAGCAACTAACCAATGAAGGAAAAAAAGGGTGGGAATTAAGCTAAATTATTAATATCTTATTATTATTTCCGAACAAAATTTATACATGATTTTCAAGTGGATGAAAATCTCAGGTACTTCTTTACTCCAGTCTTGTTCGGTTTATTGCTGTATTCTATAGGCCGTGCTTGTTAGTCCTGTAAAATTGTGTTGCTTTACTTTCTTATTCTTCAAGCTATTTGGTAGAGTTTGTTCTATGGTATCAGAATAGAGCATCGAAATTTCTAATTTAGTGAGCTTCGATCATATAACATTTATCTTATTTTATTTCTTAAATGTAAAGAATATTTTGAGTGGCCATCACATGTCAGAATTTGTTGGAGTAGAGCAGTTCGACAGTTAGAAAGCAAGCCTGTGGCGTAGAAGAGAAGAAGGGAGAAACTTGTAAGTAAAATTCCTGTCCTTAACACTGGAAATGCCACAACCCTTGATCAGAATTATCAATCTAACTTCCACAATATCAGACTTAGTTAGCAAAGTATATACCTGTAAATCAGGCAGACAAATTGAGTGTTCGGAAAACTGCACAAGAGCATGTCACTAAAATCTGCCAATCTCATAAGGAGGAAGAGGTGACTATTACTTACAGAGCATTTATGGCACAAAGATATTTTGTGGAAAGGGTTTTGTGGGGCCTTCTCACAAGTAACCAGCACTATAGTATATCCTGTTAAGGATATCCCTGTACAAGTAAAACATCCTTAACATTTCTAAACAATTGAAACTCAAGTATAAGGTTTGCCAATAAGAAATTGGGAAACACATTTACTGATGAAAACTCTTGAAGGATCTCAAGTCCAAGTGCAGGCATCTCCTGAGTATTAAACATATGGAAGGAAACAAGAAATCAAGAATGCCATGCAAATATGTTACCCCACGGCACATTAGAAGTATTTTTCTTCTCTTTTGACTGCTTAGTTTATCCAAAGGAGTTTCTGTAAGTTAGAATGCACTGTAAATTTGTAAACCTTGAAGTATCTAAGCTTGTTGTGCCATACTTTTCCGTGGAAAGCGATGAAAAGTTGTTTGGTTTTTAATCATGTTTGAAGTTTGTGATGTGGTGGCTCTAAGCAAGAGGTAACTCAATTAAAATAATGGAGATTTTTTATCTTAGGTTAAAATGTGGAGAGTTTTTGCTGCTACTCACTGGACATGTGAATGGTAGAGATTCGGCTCCTTTGGCAAGTATACATGAAGATACAAGGCGTCTTCTGGGTGAGAAAACAGCCTCGTTGATATGGGCAGCCAGTCAGTTTGACCCAACACTAGGACCTGAGGAGAGACTAACATTCCTCCAGAACCAGGCTCGCAGGGTCCTTGAATCATTAGACTTGGACTGAATGTTAAGGATAACACCTTCAATTTTAGGGAATTGGGAATTTTCTCCTTTTTGTTTCCAAGTTTATTATGTATATTCTCATTATTTTTGTATTGCAATAATAATTATTTGTACATTGTGGTTCTTTTTTGTAAGTTTTATGATTTTCTTATACAGCAATTAATCTCATGAAGGAAGAAAGGGTACGAATTATGCTATTGACTTAATTAAGTTTTAAGTATTTTATAAATTTAGTATTTTCAATTGATTTTCATTTACAAAATTCAGATAAAATATTTAAAATAATCAATTATTACATTAATTTTTATACATTGTTTTATATTTTATTTTCTACTATAAAATTGATTTTAAAAAAATTAAATAATTTATTAGAAATAAAAGTTTAATTATTTATTATAGATAATATATGATCACTCTTTTTACACAAATTTATTTATTTATTTAATCTATTTTAAACTTTAACATATTATATTATATCTAATCATCATAAAAAAATTTAATAATAATTTAAATTAACATATACACAATACTTTTATAATTTATTATTATTTATTACTTTAATTATTATTATTATTATTCTAGTTTAAAACATAACATATAAAACTAATCAACTCTATAAAAAATTTACTTTTATTACTAAACATTAAATATAAATAAAAAATAATACCACAATTAGGTACAAATACTAGTAAATAATATATATTTTAATATAGATTCCTAAGTGTACGGTTAACAACTTAATGAATGGTTATACCTTAAAAAGAAGATTAAACTAGTGATTCCCGTTGTTGTTGTGTGAATAGTGTAACAACACAGACACATTTCCTTGCCCCAAATTGATAGCCATGAATTCTCTTCTTGCAAGCTCGCATGCTTCTTCTCCATTGCTCCCTCTCTTCCGACACTCTTCCAAAACTTTCAGACAACCCCATTTCCATTCTCTTCATTTCGTCTCTTCCAACTCCAATTTTTCTTCCATGGTTGTCACACGTTGCTCCTCTGCACCGTCACACAGTGGATCCAACCCATCTCAACAACCCCTTCTCAACGACCAAACCTTCCACACCGAAGTAACAACTCCTCAAACCCCTTCGTTTCTTTCGCCTTTACCCAAACTCACTTCTTCTGACCAAGCCTTCTTTCTCCTCGCATTCATCGCTTCTACGGTATGATCCTTTTTTTTTCGGCTACGTTTTTTAGGTTGTTCTCGCTCTCAATATTCTCATGAATTAATTAATACCGTAACCTGTGTTGAGTGTTTCATCAACTCGATTTGAATTAAATTTGTTGCTCTCTGTCTGAAGATGTTTTGACTATCGTTTCTGCAGACCTCAGTGGCATTCGCTAGCCTTGTTTTTGCTGCCGTTCCCGCCCTATTTGTAAGTTGTCTATCACAGTTGCTTATATTTGTAAGTGCACTATGTATAAACTTTTGTTATTCTGCCTGGATGGTTGCATTTGCTTCCTTTTGGTTCCCTATAATAAATTGATAGGTTTAGATTTCACTGTTTATACTTCAAAATTGAAAGAATTCTAGTTGGACTCAACTGTTCAAACAAAGGATTTTTATTTATTTTTCTTTAGGGGGAGCTTTGGATTTTAGATAGTTTTGTTTAGATACCCTTTTTACGTGACTTATGTCTCTATTGATGAGTGCTAATGCAAATTAATCTTTGGTTGTTTATTTGTATTCTCTGGTGGAAGATCTTCAACTTTTGTTTCATTAATAGGAACTTAAATTGCCTTATTGGCTATGCCTAGACCACTTCTCTATGTAACATTGAATTTCCATCGTGTTGTTTTGTTTTTCTTACTCTATTTTTTATTTCCTAGACATATCATATGTTACCCACTAAATATTCGTATTTGGATAATTGTTAAACATAAACAGTCTCAAACTACTCATATACCATTTTTGTACTCTTCCTTAGGCGATAAGAAATGCTGCAATATCCCTTTCAAAGCTGGCTGATACAGCTCGTGAGGAGCTCCCTAGTACCATGACTGCTATTAGGCTTTCTGGGATGGAAATAAGTGATCTAACTCTAGAACTAAGTGATCTAAGGTAACAATGTTTACTTTGCTTTGACTCCATTGTTCCTGTATTTCTTTCCATATATTTTTTTTTTTCTAAATGGTTGGTTGTCTTTTTGATTATTAAATGTACATCGGGTGTGTTGGGATAAAATTCAGTTGAACATAATCAATGTTGTAGCTTCACAATTATGTGCATCGGAAAGCGTGAATGAACATTTAGTGCCTGTGAAATGGCAACTCAAACACACAGATAGTAGTTTTGTTTTGTGCTACTTTTTGTGCTGCAGTCCTAGTGTATCCTTATACCTGTGCTCAATCCTTTATTACAGTACCATTCAGGCAGATGCGGAAGTGACGTATATTCATTAAAAGTGTTTTTTTTTTTTTCTTTTTCTAGTTTTCTACTTTGTTTGAGTTACTGGCTGTTGTAAACTCGTTCTTAAGAGTTAAGATTGCAATGTTGTTTGCTGTGACAATCTGTTCACCTTAAGCAGTTCGCATTTCTACTTGAAAGACTTGTAAACTGTAATGAAGTGTGGATCAAGAGGTTTCCATGCCAGTGATTGAACAATTTTATAAGATTGTTTCACGCGTTGTTGCTTTGAAACAACAATACCTGGCTGGATATTATGAACTTAAATTGGCAATGGGATCCAAACGGAAAACTTTTTCCTTCTCATTCTGATTGCTTCATGCAAGACTTGTAATTTTTATAGCTGGCATGGGAGAGATCCTTCTGAATCCTTCAGTTCCATATTGGAAGATGTGGTTGGTCATTCACCCAATATTTTGTTAAGTATGCAAGTGAAAAATGCTGGCTTACATTGTTCGATATGATCAATACAACTCTAAATTTTTTCAGGAAAGTAAATGAATTTTGAACATTTGGCAACTGGTAATGATAAAAAGTAAACGCCCTTTTATCATGAAAGGAATTTCACGCACTATTATTGGGTTCAATTTGTGAGAACGTCCACCCCAAATAAGTACGACCCACAAAAAATTCACCTAATAATAAAAGAATGTTTAAAAGACTGTAAGAAATGGTAGTGTTCCTCTTATGAGGAATTGGTTTTCAAAGTCAGTATTTAAACATGACATCTTGATCTAATCATATGTTTTTTGGCAATCAGCCAGGAAGTAGCAGATGGAGTCAACGCGTCAGCTCAAGTTGTGCAAGCAGCAGAAGCTAAACTCCGACAATTTAGTTCAATGGCACGACAACAAACCGAGTGTATGTATACCGTGTTTGCCGGGATTTCTTTGATTTTTACTTTTGCATTTTCCCCACTTAATCTTAACTATACAATAGGGGTATCAGAGAAAAAAGTAATAGGGCTAGGCAAGCACACTTGAATTTTTCTAACTCCTATTGTGGATTGAAACGTTGTGTTTCATTTTTCAGAGGATTTCTGTAAGAGACTCAGGTGTTAGCCATTGAATTATACACTCCCACACACAAATCAATCATCAATCTTTTTCCACACTAGGAGTTTAGATTCCATTTAACAGCTTAAAGCATTGAATTAAGTAGTCAATATTCTTTCGAGCAAGCAATTGGAGCACTTGTTGAATGAGGATACTAATACATGGGGTGATATCAGTGCAATCTTGTCTTTCTTCTTTGTTAGTCTGATTATAGTTCGGTTCAATACAGCCATGATCCAAGAGAGGGCGAGTTTGCCCATAATTTCTTTGCAACCTGCTGTTGCTGGAGCTGCTAAAAAGACTACTAGAGCTGTTGGCCGAGCCACAAAGAGCTTGTTCAATATCATTTCAGGAAGGCAAGGCACAACAGAATATGATGATGACAGAGCTTACGACTGAGAAATCTGGTTAGTTCAACTGAAATGTTTCTACTGTGTGAATATAGTGTAGGAGGAGGATACTGTAAATTCAACCTGAGAACTATTTGAACAATTGACATCTTCTGTCGTGATATTTACGCACGTCCTTGTTGAACTCTGCTTACTAATACTAGTATTACTACATAAACTTGCACTTGTAATTGCACTCAGTTGGCATTTACAAACGCCATGCCATACAAATTGTCTTGCTGTGGACCAATTTTGCGTTGAAAATGATCTTGTAGTATAGAGTCGCCAATTTTATTTTTTTCTTTTGCAGCATCTGATATTATGTTTAGTCTCTTGGTAAATTTAAAGAACATGGGTATCTAAGTAATTACATTGTTTTCGGTCGAGCTTTTATTTATGTTTTAGTCGTAGATTATTCATATATTTCAAGGTATGAGTTGTCTATTTATTTTTTTCAAGTATTTCATGGTAAAACCGAGAAGAGGATTGACTAGTGTAGATTTTATCATGTGATTATTTATCCTTTTAGGGCTTCTTCACTCTCAAGGAAATTATCCAAATTCTAAGGGAAGGAAAACAACATTATTTACATTATTAACTAATTTTTTATCCTTTAAACAAAGCTTTGAGAATTAACAAATGTTAATTTTACTTGAATTCTACGTTAGATAGAAAAATTTAGAGATACGGGAGAGATGCAAATCCTAAAGGAACGAAAATGAAAATATAAATAACATAGTCAGTCCAAAACAAAATTTATCAAGAACATAGACCAAAGCAAATATAAAAATTTATGGAGGACGAAAATGAAACAAATGTCATCGAGGACCAATAATAAAATATAAAAAATTAATGGGAACAAAAGCAAACCTGTCAAATTTACTTGTTAGGGCTTTTTCAAAAGGGATACAATAACAACATTTTATGTCAAATGAATAATGAATAAACTTGTATAAAAGGTTAAGCTACTGTTTCAAATATAAAATTGATTACTAACTTAATTCTAAAACAAGTTGTCACGTTTTTTTTTTAATTTATGGAAAAAAAATGACACTAAATTTTGTCACATTTTTTCAATTTTTCTATAGTTGATTTTTTTTTCCATACTGTAATATTACTCCCCCTGTCTCGTACTCAAATATAAGTTAAAAAAATGTCTCTGTTTTTTTTTTGAAGTTGATTTTAAGTTTAACTCAATTTCACAAAACGGACTTGTAAAATGAGGTTTGCACCCACTCATATATACTTAAATAGTCTTATCTCTAGTCGAGACTTCCAACACTTTTTATTCATATTATTTAATATAATCATTTTAAAATATAAAATATATTATGTAATAAAAATTGAAAATTAGTTTGAGTGTTGAATCGTAAATTCAAATAGACCCTATAAAAAAGATAACTATTGTAACTTTATATTACCTATATTGGCACTTAAAAAAATGTGAAAATATTTTATTACTAAAGACTATTCAGAGTTTGCGAATTTCTCAATTTTTATTTAATCATTCATAAGCATTTTTTTTTTTTACATTTAATCAATTAAATTATTTCTAGATAAACAGGTTGGGAATAAAGAAATAAATATATAAAATTGAAGTCTGAAGCGTGAATCTTGGGTAATACGAAGATTATGATGGCAGACAAAAAAAATTATGAAATGAAAAATTACAATTTAATCTAACTCTAAATAAATTATCATAAAAAAAAAAATCTCCTCTATGGAGATGAAAATTTTTATTTCTTCACCAAACTTTTATATATTTGTTTCTTCTTAAAAAGAAAATATTTATAAATTGTAGAAGGGAATAAAACTCTTCATATTCCTTTTGAATGTTGGGTTATTGTTAAGGTTGTGAGGAAGAAGATGGAGAAGGAGAAAGAGAAGAAGAAACAGAAAGAATTGATCTTTTCAAATTCAAAGGTTTGTAAAAGGTGTAAACAGAGCTATGACCCAAATTCCAACAGTTCATCCTCTTGCCGTTTCCACACTTCTTTCTTCGTTTGTCGCCGTCACGACGATCAGAAGAGGTATTCTTTTATCTGCCAATTTAAACTCCCTTTTTTGAAGCTCCAATTTTTATTTACAATCCTATTAAATTCCCTTTTTTTTTTCCCTCTTCTGAAAAAAATGGTTAATTCGCGTTATGTTATGACCATCGTGTTCTTGTATCAGTGTTTTAGGATTTTGATTCATGTCATGTTTTGTCACCTTTTTTCATGGATTTCTTATTTGTCATGTATAAATGGCTTGCCATTTTGCATTTAGAGCGACTTTGTGTTCTTGCAGAAGCTTGTGACTTCATCGTAGCACTGCCCAGCATTTTTCTTTACTACCAATTTTTTTCAATACCAATAATCTGAGAACAAGGCTTAATATGATACCTAAGTTTGTTCATTTTGTTGTATTTGAGAAAAAATTATATTGAAAATTCATCAATCCAGGTATCAACATGTATACTCTAATATCATCTGTGTCAATCCTTCCTTCTGGACATTGCAATGATCCCTCAAGCCCCTACCAAGTTTGCCTACTTACCTCTTGATTGGGGGTCACTTCACTCATTTTTGACATAAAATACTGTTAGAGGAGAAAAAAAGATAAACTTGTTTATCAAATAGGATTGATAAGCTAGTCATGCAGCACTCACAACTTTCGTAATGTTTTTAGAAGAAAAACTCTGAGCAATGTAGTGGTTATAAGACACAGTTTAAGAAAAACAATGTAATGGAAGTTTCTGGGTTTTATTGTGGTTGCAGATGACGATTTACATAAAAGGTATATTTTCTAAAAGGGTCGTGGCCTGGTTTTTTAAGACCATATAATTTTACGAAGAATGGAATATGTTACATTTATTTTGGTTAGAAAGAACCTCTTTGTTTCTGCCAGTAGCCTTATGGCCAGATGTAGATAAAGATAACAAAAAAGTTTTAATCAAAGCCATGAAACTGTTAAGGACTTCGGGGTAAAAGGTTTGGTCTGTGAACATGATTCATAATAAACCTCTAAAGCATCACTTTGCATGCAAAGGCTTTAACATTTCATTTAGCTGAAACTAAGTATGTTTATTTCACTACTTTCCTTTCTTTTATTACAATTTACAGCAGTCAATACCGAGTTTGACTGAAACCTTCCAACATTGAGAAAGTTTCTGATATATCTTCCTTTTCTTGATTGTTTTTAAGACTGTCAGATTGGTATATTCACTAACCAAAACTCTTGACAAGTTTTCTGACAAAAGGGATAATTTGTCTTAGAATGTAGCCATTGTGTAACGAATTCTCGGATCCTGTTTGTTATTGGAGTTCGACGGGCTTTTAGTGGTCAAAATCTGGTAATCTCCACAAATTTCCCACTTTATAACCTCAAATTTCTACTAGGCACAGGGGATTCACATGTCAGACATCCTATTCACAGTACAACTTTTTATGGTAATTTGCAAAACACACAACACAATGAAGTTTTGTAAATGCCTGTAATTTCTCTGTTTCAAAGTCCGGAGTTTTGTTACTCGTTCGTTGTATTCATCATATTCTTACGTGAGTACTTAAATCAGGATAGTGGTAAGAGGAATAAAAGATTCTAAGTCTTGCAGCAAAAAATCTTAATTAAAGCAAAGCATAACATGCCAATGTTGTACTTGGACAACTAAAATTGAAGATGCTTACTTGTAAGTTACACGAAGGTAACATAAATGGTATTTTGACATCCAAAAGTTTTTATCACGCTACCCTTTATTGCTTTTCACTTTCTCTTTTTCTTTACAAATGCAAAAAATTATTTATTTTTATTACTATTTTACCCTTTCATCAAATAGTGTCAAACAATGTTTTTCCAAGTGGGAAGGATCATGGATATTTATCAATGTGATTTTTGTTTTTTTTCAAAGGCAATGAGATAGACAGCCTGCTACCTGTTATTTTAGGAATGAAGTTTTAAGTTGACCAGATCTTAGACTTGGCTTCACCTTATCAGGTGAATGTGAATGCCAGGCTGGTGACCTGGAAATTTATATCTTTTCAACTTCAATTATCAATCCATTCCCACATTCTGTAATTTATTTTTTTGTTAATTATGAAGGTACTATGAATTGGGCCCGGATGATCCACCTTATGCTGCAAAGTTCTATGACTGTTGTGGGGCTGAAGATCCTGAAGCTTCTGGTTGCACAACCAGCTTTCATGTCTCTTATGACGAAGACTGATGTAATTTCTCACTCTTATTAGTTAGTATTGGACAATCTACTATCATCCTTGTCTCTTTTTTACCATTGTAAGTTTCCAGATTCTTCATCTGTACTTTTTTTTATGAAACAAACTGAATTTGATGATAATCTTTTCTTCATTTCTAATTTTTCATCTGCATAATTGCTTCATTCATTCCTTGTAATGATTTTCAAATTACTTTTGACCATAGCTAGTGGCCTCCTTTCATGGGCTAATTGGGACCATACAAATTAATTTTTTTATGGTAGTCTACAATTTTCTGTATAAATTACATTTGCCTCTTATCTTTTTCTTTATCTCGTTTGATATTCAGGGACCTACAGGAAACTCCTTACTTGTTTTAGTATTACATTGACTTTCTCTCTCTCTCTCTCTCTCTCTCTCTCTCTCTATATATATATATATATATATATATATATATATATATATATACACACACACAGATACTAACCATTGATTGTTTGAAAAATATTAAACACAACGAGGGTTATGTGCAATCTGAGAAAGCCTTAGGGAAGTATCATTGTAATTTATATTAGATTTTATAATCTCTTTTGTCTCTATTCCTGTCTTATTATAACATGATATGATTTGTATAATCTATTATATCTATATATTTTTCTCTCTCTTGATGCCATCTACCATTTAGTTTCCACCCACCATTTATCTTACAGTCAGATGCTATTGAGGCTGCCCTCCTTTTAATTTCAAGGACTTGTACCTATAGGAGCCCATCTACACGGTTAGGTGTTCTGCTTCTTTTAGTTTATTTAATATATTACCAATATTGATGCTGCCGAAATAAAAGTACTAAAATCCATGGAACTATGTTCATAATGGTCAACAATAGCAGAAAACTCCATGAGTCAATAATGCAGGGAACTATTTACTGTCTTTATTTTGAAGTTGTCTAAAATTGATTTTAATAGAGATCTACATCTAAGTCATTTTGTTAATATATTGGTTTTTTTATTCGAGATATTACTGCAAGATAATATATACTTGAGTGATTAAATTAATCCAACCAGCAAGAAATTAATAAATATAAAAATGAACAAAATTATTTTTTTTCAACATTTAATTAAATACAATCCTGCAAATTTATATAAAATCAAATGAATATATATCAGTTTAGGTATTTTTGAATGTCTGTGATAATTCAGAATTTATTTCAAAGAAAAGTACGTTACTTTAAGTGCACTCAAAACCACTGTCACAAAGTAGCATTCTACTTTTAGCATGAAGACTTTTTTGTTTTCTTCATCGAGTACTTCTGTAGGTGTAACCGCTAAAGTGGGAAAAATTATTGCATAATATAGTACCATAATGTGTTTGTGTATAATATCAGTTTATAATAAAAAAAAGTTTAAACCTTTTTTTGTCCCTAAGTTGTAATGTTCAGTTTAGTCTCCATTTTTAAAAATGTCAACCTTTAGTCCCTATAATATGAAAAATGTATCAAATCAGTCTTCATGACAACACTTAATAAACAATAAATCACAAGTTTTCATACCTAGGTATCCAATATTTTGTGATTTGTGACCGGAAGGTGTTATGAACAACAAATCACTTAATGAAAAACTTGTGATTTGTTAACGAATAGGACTTATTTGATACATTTTTCATATCATAGGGACTAAAGGTTAACATTTTTAAAAGCGAGGACTAAACTGAACATCAAAACTTAACCTAAGAACCAAAAAAAGGTTTAAACCTAAAAAAAATGAATGTAGTTGAGTTAAAAAAATATATATTTATTTATTTAAAAGTCTGAGATAAAAATATATCAAAATTTAAAACATAAATAAATTATATTTTTATATTTAGGTCTTGTTCACTTGAGTAGATTTAAGAAAGAGTAATTGAGTGGATTTGTTGAAAATAATTTATTTTTGTTGTTTATTTGAGTGAATTTGGAAGTAATCGAGAGTAGATTTGGAAGTAAATTTTTTTAATCTGTCACATAAATTAAATTTTATACTGATTCTTACAAATTTTACTTCCAAATTCACTGTTATTTACTTCCAAATTCACTCAAATAAACAAAAAAAAAATTATCTTCAAATCTTCTTAAATCCACTCAATTACCCTCTCTTAAATCCACTCAAGTGAACAAAGCCTTGAAGACTATTAATATATTCAATCAATTTATTAATTGTTTTTTGAAAGATTAAATTCATGACATTCAAACGAAACTAATCTTAATCTATTTTGGATCATGTTTCACTTTTTATTACTATGCATAACCAATTCCTTAAATTATGCCTGGAAAATTGAGAATATACTTTAAGGAATTTCAGTTTACATACTCGAAATTGAAGACAGAATAAAGAAACAATAATTTGAGCTCCCCAGCTACTATTCAAATGCAGGAATTTTGACAACCACCTAAGTGAAATTTGATGAAAGCAAGAAGAATAAAAGAGGAAGTGGTCTGACATTTAGCATGGGACAATGATATTTTGACAACATTTTTTGACAACTTTTTTTATAACGGGACACGTGTCATAATTTTATTGGTTTATTTGAATTTATGTTTAAAAAAATATTTAAAATAGACCAATCACAAGCTACTACATATGCGTTGTTAAAAAGTTGTTAAAAAAAATGTTGTTAGAAGAAGTTTTTCCTTTAACATGTGACAAAAATGTTTGGGGAGATTATTAATGAAAGCAACTGCAGTTGCAGCAAAACAACCAACTAACGTGTTTGTTTGTAATGAGTAGCGTTGGCATGCTCTATTTAATTAAACTGAAAATGAGAGTTCTTAGAGATGCTACCAAAAAAATACAATATTGACTATTCTTTGTTTCATTATTTCATTGAAATTTAAGGATTTCTTAGAGACAAACCAAACAAACAATATTACTCATACAACATGCTCTCCACCTCAGACTGATGATGTTACACGCTTTTTTTATGTTATTGTTTAACATCGTATAAATAATACATTTTTACACTCACACAGTATAAAGATAAAATATTATTAAAAAATAAAATTTTATGTCTTTTAAGAAAAAAATAAAAAAAATTATATGAAAATAATTTTTTCCCCAATTACAAAATTCCATCACTTTTTTTCCATTTTCAATTTCATACATCTTCCCATGTGCATGCCAGTTGTCTGAAACTCCCTATGTTTCTCACATTAATCAGAGTAAAATATGAAAAAATAGCCATGTGATTCAGTTAAAAATTACTGTTCATCTGATCCGTATGATTCTTATCAGAAAAAAATTTCTACTTATAGTAAGATTATCACATGCACAACCATAACCTTTTCAGTGTTAATGATGTCTAACTAGACTGCCAAATATAGGTTGTTGTAATTTTCATTATAATATGTTTAAATAATAATGAGTTGCTTTTATGGTTTGTATGATGGGTGAACAACTAGTTAGAAGAGAGAAGTTACTGCATAACGCAATTAACATTATTGGTTGAGACATGTCATGTGATTTATCATGTGGATGGTATACAAACAATGACTACTAACCTAATATCAATATTTATTTTGTTATCAACTTTGCACGAGTTATTCCCAATTTAGATTCTTTCTTTAATTTTTTGTGTTCTTGAATTTTTAATATGTGGCAACATGAATAATTCTTTTAAGTGTTTCTATTACATATGATAATTTCACATAGTTTAAAAGTCAATATCAAAATACAATTTAAATATTTCTTCTTTTATCTGTTTGAGAAGTATGATAAAATTGTGATCGAACTCAAAATTTAAAACGGATAATATCTTAAGTGTTTAATGATTGACTTAACAATATATTTCACTAAATTCATCTGTTTTTTAATCTTTCATACAAAAAATGTCCTTTGACAGATTTGACTTAATAAAACCGTGTCAGAATTCCATATTTCAAAATAAACAATATCATATATATGATGATTAATCCTAACAATATCGTTCAGTAAAATTTATCTACTTTTTTAAACTTTTCATTAGACTTAACAATATCGTTCGATAAATTTAGAATCGAAACATTAATGTTATAAAAAAAATACCAAAAAGATGTATTCTATGTTGCTAAATCTGTTGAAATAATTTGATTAAGTTTAAATATCTATATGTAGTTAATGAGTTATGATGATTGCTTTAAGAGTGAATATGGGGTTAAACCTAAAAGCAGCGTTTAAGTTGAGTAAACAATATTCAACCAAACGTGATGCTGCTATTTTGTCAGATTTGCTAATGAATCGCAACAACTAATTAGCATGCCTTTTGCATTTTTCTTAAAAAAATGAATGTTGATAGAAATTGTGAGTTGACCCAGAGCTTAATCTTTGGGATGCATGCTTATGTCTAAAGTCAAACACTCAAACAAAAATATATAAACTTTGTGTTTTTTTCTTATACATATATGCAAAGAACTTTACACTTTAATTTGTTCTGCGTTTTGTGACACGACATAAATCATTTAATGTCTGTCAGCAACTTAGAGTTGTTCATCAATCTATACACAAATACTACAACTTGTGACGCAATTCAAGTAAATCATGTTTCTTCCTTGAAGGGTTATATGATTCATGTTTTTATTTTACATTTCACCTTTGTCAAAAAGAAAATATATTGTAAATATTTTCTTTATATAAATTAATGTTTTATAATATAGTTGTAGAAATTTTTAAATTTGATATCAACAAAGTTTTTGACAAATATAATGGTGCAGACAGGTGGCACCATTACAGTTACTGTTGCCAGTACAGAACATATTTAACGCTGTTCAAAAAAGTTAACCGAATATTTTTGATTGATTGAATTTTCAAATTCAATGAGCAAATTGATGATTTGTAAAGATGAGATACCTAATTGAAGAAAACCAATAAAAATAGGACCAATAAATACGTTTAACCTATTTTTTTATCAATAAGTATTACCTTTCTTTTTTTTCTGAAGAGTTTATATACTAAAAAAAGATGTATATTTATAATTAATCTTGAACATTGCGGCGAATGATGAAAAACATTGAAATGTCATTATCGACAGTTGTTTATAAATAGTAACTAAAACAAAAGCGACTTCAAATTATGACCTTTAATTTAATATCGTCATCAAATTTTCTTTATATAAAAAACTTATTATTGGAATGATCACCGACAAACTGGAAAAAGTTATTTCTAAGGAAATAATCACCAATTGGATATATAAATATGTGGAGTGAAGTTAGCATCACTGATTCAATTTAAAGTTATACCTAATTTTTTTATTTTATTTTAAAAATTAGAAATTTAAATGAGTTTTGCCTCGTCCACAAGATAGACAGATAAAGGATTCTTGGTTGCTAGTCAGTTTCTTACCCTCCATACCAAAGTTGATCTCATGCCAACTTAATTTTTAGAATAATGTATTATGATATTCTTTTACATTGATACGGAGTACAAGGATAAAAGGTTATAAAAATATAAATTTTTGTATTTTTTTCAAAAAAAGAGAGTAAAAAATAAGAGTATAAAGATAAAAAGTCATAAAAATATAAATTTTTGTATTTTTTTAAAAAAATGAGAGAGTAAAAAGTAAGTAATGATAGTGTTAAGTGAATGTAAAAAATTTAAATGTGTCAAAGAATCATTTTTTAACTTTAATTACATAAAAAATAGATTAATGGTACTATGATATATTTTTTACATTCATTTGACATAGAATACAAGAGTAAAATATCATAAAAGTGTAAACTTTTGTATTTAAAAAAAAAGAAAATAAAAAAATAGATAAAAGTAATATCAAATGAATTTAAAAAAAATTAGTT
Organism: Vigna radiata var. radiata; assembly: GCF_000741045.1. NCBI lineage: Eukaryota > Viridiplantae > Streptophyta > Magnoliopsida > Fabales > Fabaceae > Vigna > Vigna radiata. Next base: position 1,377,202 of record NC_028352.1, read on the forward strand.
GTGTTAGAAATTTTTCTAAAAAATAATCAAATTATATTCTCAAATAGATTTTTTTTTATTAATACAGTTATTAAATTATAATTTGATGTTATTATGATTATCTATTTTAAAGTACCTACTTCTCTTAACTTATTTATCACTTATACCTACATTCAATATATTATCATATTCAAAAGATAGTACTCATTATGTTCCTTTTTAATGATAAGATTTTTGACAACAAAAAATTACTTTTATGCTGTATTTTTTTTTTCAATTATATCTTTAATTTAATAAAAATAGAGAAAATAGTTGTAATAACCTAGAGAAAATGTAATACTATATACATGTTCATTAAAAAGAAAGCATTATTTATGTTGGTCAAAAGTCAAATTTAAAAGAAGAAAAATAAGTTCTTAAATAGTGAAAAATTACCCTTTTAATGTGAAATTCAATTTATTACCTTTTTTTTTTAAGTAAGATAAACTTGAAACCTTGATTGAGTGGAACAAAATAGAATCCACATTTAATATGCTAATATTCTTCCATCATTGATGGAGATCCATAAATAAAACCACATAAGAGCTAACAAAACACTTATGATGTCTGTCATGTTTGCCATCACAACAGACTAAGTTTTTCTTACAATTATAGTTTTCTGTAATCTCAAAATTAAGTGCAAAAAATAATAATCTTCGTTAATTGATTGAGAAAAAAAAATTCAATTTCAGGAATTATTTTAAAATTGTAATGAAAAAAAGTGAGTGATGGAGAAAGGTATAGCAGAGTTGCTCTGTTTGGTTTATCTCTGAAAAAGTTACTGATAAAGAGAGTCTATAATGGTAATAGTAGTAACAGTAACAGGGTCACTTTTGTACCTTCGATCACTGCATCCCACATCAGAAAGACGAGACCAAAGAGGAAAAAACGGTTAACAATAAATGAATGAATGTGAGAGAGAGAGAGAGAGAAAACAGAGTGTGTGAGTACACTCTGGACTAAAAAGAGAACCAGCTCAAATTATTTGGTTTCTGCTCTGTAAATTCCCTCTGCATCTTCTCGTCACAAACTCAAAATCTTCAACTTAAGCAAAGCAAATCCAATACTATTTCTTCTTTTTCTTCTTTCGTACAATGTCAGAACTCTACCATTTTTAACTCTGCAAAAGCATCGCCTTTTTGCTTTTTCTTCTTACTCACACAACTTCCGCCACCATGGCTTCAAAATCTAGGTGAGTCAAACTCTCTGGGTTGATGAGGTTTGATCTGGCTTTGGTTTTCAGGGCTGTTTTTTTTTTTTTTGGGAATTGTTATTGCTGGCTGCTTGATGAGGTTTGATCTGGTTATTATAACTTGCAGTTATGGGGTTTTCTCCATTGTTTTCTTGTCTAAGTTTCATTTTTGCGAGTGTTCGTTCATCTGATGGAATTTCGGTGTTTCTCTATGAACTCTGTGTCTGCAGTTCGAAGTTGGGTTTTACTTCTTTTTCGTAGTTGCTGCTTATTTTGGCTTCATTTTGTATAATTGAGTTGGTTCGGGGTTATTATAAATCATTGTTTGTGTCTCTATCTTCTGTTCTCGCCCTAATTTTTGTTTGTTTTTCATTGAGTTTGGCCTGGTACTGATTCTTGATGCTCAATTTGGCGTAAGAGTTGGTTTATAGTGTTGCAGATAGTTAGATCCATGTATCTGATTGGATGCACCCACATCATTTTGCTTATTTTATCTTGCACTGTATGTTCCAGTAAAACCATTATTGATCTAGTGTTTTCATTATGAATTTGCAGACCCAATCTATCTGAAAATCCCAGCAAAGGATCAATGGGAACTACTAGAATCAGTAAAGCTAGCAAAGTAGTGTCCAAATCAGAATCCGAGTCACAATCCCCCTTGCAAAATTCGCGACTTTCTGTGGAACGATCTCCGCGATCTGTTAATTCAAAGCCAACGATTGAACGCAAATCACCAAGACCTTCCGCCACCCCACCTGATGTAAGTTACAGATTGCACTTATGGTCCTCTCTTTCTTTGAGATTCCGGTTATAATTTTCTATATTATTAAATGGTTGACGTTAATACATGGCTTTCCTTTTGGGAGTATCTGCATTCTGATCTGTTCTTTGTATTCTTGGTTTGTTAGAAACAACCCCCTAGAGCTGCAAAGGGTTCAGAGTTGTTGCAGAACCAATTGAATCTTGCTCAAGAAGACCTAAAGAAAGCAAAGGAGCTGCTCATTCAGGCTGAGAAGGAGAAGCTAAAAGCAATTGATGAGTTGAAAGAAGCACAGAGGGTGGCTGAGGAAGCAAATGACAAACTCAGGGAAGCATTGGTGGCTCAAAAACGCGCCGAGGAAAATTCTGAGATTGAGAGGTTCCGAGCTGTGGAATTGGAGCAGGCCGGTATTGAAACTGTGAAGAAGAAGGAAGAAGAATGGAAGAAGGAGATTGAAAGTGTAAGGAGCCAACATGCTTTGGACATGGCTGCTCTTCTCTCCACCACGCAGGAGCTTCAGCGGGTTAAACAAGAACTTGCCATGACTTGTGATGCAAAGAACCAGGCATTGAATCATGCCGATGATGCAACTAAAATTGCCGAGATTCAGGCAGAGAAAGCAGAGTTTTTATCAGCTGAATTGTTGCGATTGAAGGCCTTACTAGATGCAAAACTGGAAACGGAGGCTGGAGAAAATCAGGTTATATTGAAACTGAAAACCGAGATAGAGGCTCTCAATGAAGAACTTGAAAAAGCAAAGGGTTACGCTGATAAGTTGTCAGAGAAAGAAGCTTTTATTGAACAGCTTAATGTGGAGCTTGAAGCTTCTAAAATGGCGGAGTCTTATTCCCGTAGCCTGCTAGAGGAGTGGCATAAGAAGGTTGAGGAACTGGAAATGAGAATTGAAGAAGCAAACAGACTGGAGAGATCTGCATCAGAGTCTTTGGAATCTGTAATGAAACAGCTAGAAGGAAGCAATGATTTGTTGCATGAAGCAGAATCTGAAGTTACAACTCTTAAAGAGAAGGTGGGGTTATTAGAAATGACAATTGGGAGACACAGAGCTGATGTTGAGGATTCAGAACGTCAACTTCGTACAGCCAAGGAAGAAAGTCTTGAGAAGTCAAAGGAAGTTGAGTCTCTGAAATCTGAAATTGAGAAGGTTAAGGAAGAGAAAGCTCAAGCTTTGAACGATGAAAAACTTGCCGCTTCTAGTGTGCAGACCTTATTAGAAGAGAAAAACAAACTTATCAGTGAGTTGGAAAATTCTAGAGATGAAGAAGAAAAGAGCAAAAAGGCAATGGAAAGCTTAGCTTCTGCATTACATGAAGTATCTGCAGAAGCCAGAGAAGCCAAGGAAAATCTACTAAACATCCAAGCTGAACGCGAAAGCTATGAGGCTCAGATTGAAGATTTGAAGTTAGTATTAAAAGCCACTAATGAAAAATATGAGTCCATGCTAGATGAGGCACGACATGAGATCGATGTTCTTGTATGTAGCATTGAAAATTCAAAGAGTGTCTTTGAGAACTCCAAGGTTGAGTGGGAGCAAAGAGAGCATCATCTTGTAAGCTGCATAAAGAAAAATGAAGAAGAGAAGGTATCTCTGGAAAAAGAAATAAAAAGATTGCTTTATTTGCTTAAAGAAACCGAGGAAGAAGCTAATATAAACAGGGAGGAAGAAGCCCAGTTGAAGGAAAATCTGAAGGAAGTTGAGGCTGAGGCAATTCAACTGCAGGAAACTCTTAAGGAAGCAACAGCTGAGAACATGAAATTGAAGGAGAATTTATTGGATAAAGAAAACGAGTTGCAGAGTATGTTTGAAGAAAATGATGAACTTCGGATGAGGGAATCTGAATCAATGAAGAAGGTGGAGGAGTTATCTAAGTTGTTGGAAGAAGCTACAACCATAAACCACACTGAGGAAAACGGGGATCTTACAGACAGTGAGAAAGACTATGATTTGCTTCCTAAAGTAGTTGAATTTTCTGATGAGAATGGACATGTAGGAGATGACATTTCAAAGGTAGAGCTCTCAGAGAATCAGGAGGAACTCAAACAAAACATACCAGAAGAAAGCATAGACAAGGCTGAAAACATTGCATCTCCGAAACCTGAGGAAGTAGAGAGTGAAAAAGTGAAGGAAGAAGATGAGAGGAAAGAAAAGGAGGATTCAGTAGAAGTTGAATTTAAAATGTGGGAGAGCTGCAAGATAGAGAAAAAGGAGTTCTCTCCAGAGAGAGAAGCAGAGCCTGAATCATTTGAAGATGAAGTTGACTCAAGGGTAGAAGAAGGTGGTGAGAGTTTTGATAAGATAAATGGAAATACAGTGACAGAGAACATTGATGAAGGTTTGACAGAGAACATGGAAATTCAGTTAAAACAACAATCAAAGAAGAAGAAAAAGCCTTTACTTGGAAAGTTTGGAAGCCTGTTAAAGAAAAAGGGTGGTGCCAACCAGAAATAGAACAGTATTCAACTATGGTATGAGATTCAGTTGTTTGATCATGTTTGTATGATTTTTGCTTCTCAGTATAGATTTTTTATTGGATCACGAGGCTTGTAATATTGTTTAGGATTTTTCGCTATTTCTTCTTTTGGATTGTGTTTCTCTGTCATAGTTGGAAATTATATGCTATGCATATTATTTCTGTTGTTGTTATCGTGAACACCCAATACTTCTAGTCTCTATTCCTTCCTTGTCCTCTAATCTAGATTTGAAGAGAAGAGTGACAAGTTGGATTGTATTTTTACATCATCCCAGATTCAAATCAAAGTTCAGAAAGTTTGATATTTGGTTTTTCTTTTTATGTTATTTCCATTTCTTTATCGTACATTCAACTTGTAATTAGTTTTCTTCTTCAGAAACTTGTAACCAAATTTAGCAATACAATTTTATCCTCCTGGAATGAATAACGATATCATGATACATTTTTACATTTATTTGATTTGACACACAGTACAAAGTTAAAATAGTTATTAAAACGTAAATTTTTTAAAAAATATACTTTGATAGACATAATTTGTTAGTAAAATGATATTTTGACACCAATTTTTGACATTATTTTGACATTACACACGTGTAAAAATGTGGTTGGACGATTTCAAATTAAAAAAAGTTAAGGTAAGGGTATATTTGAAAAATCAAAGTTTTTTTTTTTAATTTGAAATCGTCCAACCACATTTTGACACGTGTGCAGTGTCAATATGGTGTCAAAAAATTAGTGTCAAAATATCATTTTCCAATTTTTTAACATTCATACTGTTTTTTTTATCTTTTACTTTCTTCTTTTTTGAAAAATTATAAAAATTCGTTCTTTTAAGACTATTTTATTATTGTTAGGTGTATTAAATGAATGTTAATGTATATTATGTTATTTTTATTTAAATTTTTGTATTTTTTTTAAAAAGGTAAAAAATATAAAAAAATAATATTAAATGAATGTAAAAAATTTAGATGTGTTAAAAGAAATAATTTTTCTTGTAAATAATATCATAGAATAATTTTTGTATCCAGATGTTTCCACTCTAAAATGTGTGGGCTGTGGTTGCCTTTGCAGTTGCTCATTTCAGTTCCTGAAGTTTTTTCTTAAATATATAAGAAAATGCAATTAAATGCACATATATCACTTCTCTAGTTAAAATAAAAATAAATAAATAAAGGTTTCGAAATCAAATACTCTATTTATTTATTGAAGTATCCTTTACAAATTCTTAATGAAAATCATATAAAATAATTGCTTAAATCAAAATTAAAGTGAATAAAAAAATCCATACCATATTAGAGTATTTATAGTATAGAGATTAAACTTTTAACTAAAAAAAAAGTCAAATTTTAAAATTTTATTTATAAAATCAACAAAGTTTTACTTTGATATAAATAAAGGATTTTAAAATCTTAGTTTTAACTCAAGCATATTTAATCAATGAAAAACAACATAAGAGCATAAAAAATCACTAATAAAATTCATTTACAAAAAATTATAGAAAATTGGCTTTTGGTTAAATGTTTAATTTTTTACTAAATATAATTAAGTTGACCACCAGTTGGAGTCTAAAAGTTTTCTAACACTTAATTTAATAAAACTTATTAAAAACTAGATAAGACACTTAATAAGGTTAGGTTTGATTAATCATAATTACAAGTTGAGTCAACATCATTAATTTATTCTTCAAATTTTGGTGATATGACACTTACCATGTGGTAGAAATTTATACGAGAAAACTTTAATTTCTCTATTTCTTTCTTTTAATATTTATAGTACACTAATTCTCTTTCTTCTCCTTCCTCTCTTCCTTTACCAAAGTCACCAAATTCTTCCTTAAACCTACGACTTTCAATGGTGATTTTTTTATTCATAAATATTCGTTAATAGTTACTTTTATATATATATATATATATATATATATATATATATATATATATATTTATTTATTTATTGTATCAGTTGAATATACAGTAATAGAAGAGTTTCATGCAGAATCATATGTCTTCCTCTTTTTTCTGTTTTACTGTTCCGCCTCTTGCAAATATGGGAAACTGTAAAGTTCAATGCAAAAATTACAATGAACTAAAAATTTTAAATATTAATATATGAAATCGAGAGGGACTTACAAAATTATGTTAAATGCTTATTTTAACATTTAAATATTAATTTTTTTTTTGTGCAAAGTATATAATTCTTTGATAGTATTATAAAAACATGATAATTATATAATCATACAAATAGAAGAGACTTTAAGAAAAAGTTGATGCCTCACATCATAAACAGCAATCCCACCCTTACTTCTGACTTTAAATTTTTAATTTTCAACCATTCAAAGGCTTCCATTCATCACAAATAATATTATTCAAGAAAGAAGGTTATATATATATATATATATATATATATATATATATATATATATATATATATATATATATATATATATATATTACAAAATAAATTACAATCTGCATGCTGCATGAAGCTATCTACGATACAATGGAACCTTGTATAAAGATGAATCCATCTTCAATTTCATAGGAACCAAACAACTATTTCTAAATGAACACCATGTGCTGATCACAGAGATCAATGATAATTCCTATTATCGCAGTTGTCTGCTACAGGTTACAATCTTGGCTGCAAATAGGTATGGAAAAAAATCAGTATAATAAATAAATTTAGAAGAGAAAGTAAAATAAGCACAAGTGGAGCTAAAAGAACAGTGCAATAATATAAAAATAGTGACACAAAAGTTACTTACTCTATGAGATCTTTCCAATAAGCATCAGTTACTTCCTCATACATGAAATCTCCCCACATTTCAAAGGTGGTTGAAGTGGAAGAAGGGTCAGAAAATTCATTTGGGTTTACCATGTTTTCCATATGTTTGCCAGTTGAACATTCGGGTGAGGCTGAAACCAGTTTTGGAAGAGAATCTAATGCTGTTGAAAATGAATAAGGGACATCAAGTTGTTCATCAACCTTTTCAGATTTCATGCAACTCCTGTTGCTTCCTCCATTCATGTGGTTATACCCAGTTGGTAGAGTTTGCTGCTGAGGAGGAGCTTCAAAGCTTTGAAAAAAGTTTGACTGATTCTGAGAAAGAAAACCAGTTGAACTATTGTAAAGGTTTTGGAGCTTGGACTGATCCAATCCCAAAACTTCATCTGGCAGTGATGATCCAAAAGGATTGAGCAGGTCCAAGTTTGAAGCAGGACTAGCCACAAGGACCTGAAGCATGTTATGCAGCAATTGGAGTTTGGCTAGTTCTGTGGCATCTGATTGCAGCCTTAGAGCATTAATGTCCAAACTGTTTGTGAAAATGTTGGTAGCAGTCAGCAACTGTTGAAGACTGGATAGAAGATTAAGATGATCTGATCTTGGACGATGAGTCACCGGATCCAATCCCATTTGCAGAAGCTTTTTCTTTAAATGAGTGTTCCAGAAATTCTTAATTTCATTATCAGTCCTACCTGGCAGATGACCTGCTATAGCTGACCACCTAACCATGAAAATAATGCACAAGACAAAAAATTATCAGTTTATCTGTAAAGTACTATGAAAAAGTAAACATAATTACGTAGACCAAAGCATGTTTCATTCTGATTATGCTATGCATCAAACGAGACTAGATAATAGTAATTTACTTATTGCCAAGAACTGCATGTAAATTGATGATGAGTTGCTGTTCTTCCTCAGAGAACTTTCCTCTTTTGATATCAGGTCTCAAATAGTTTGTCCACCTTAGCCTACAACTTTTCCCACACCTGTTCAATCCTGCAAGTTTTGGAAGTGCTCTCCAACTTCCATGCCCATGTTTCTGAATGTAATCCACCAATATATTATCCTCTTCTGGGGTCCAAGGACCCTTCTTCAAACCACTTTCATCACTGCATGGTGCTCTCCCCATCATCACACTGCATAAAAATGTTGAGAATAAAACAGTATAAATAAGAACTCATTTCCTTCTGTGTTAGTTTCCTTCAAAATCAGTGAGAGCAAAAAAATCCAAACCTTGTTGGATGGCGTAATGAAAGTACATAGACCTACAAGTTACTCTTATTATTGGAAGTTGAATATTTACCAGAGAGATGATTGTTATATACACACACACATATATATATATATGTCCTATAGAACATGTTTCAAAGCTTGTTTACTATGCTATGTGATAGAAATTTACAAGTTTGTCCCGTGTTGTACATAAACAAAGATAAGATAACGACCCTGAAAAAGAGCATCGAAAGACACTCCTTAGAGTAATATTGCTTCAAAGGGTAGACGAAAACATGATTAGCCGCCACAGTCATTTTTTTATCAAACAGTTTATGCAAATGCTTTTCCTTTGACGACCCATATTTAGTTTTTTCATCCATTTTAAAAACTGATAATTTGCATCAGCGGTCTAACTGAAAAGGAAAGTTTCATATTTATTATATCAGTTATTATTAACTTTTTAAAATATGGAGGAAAACATAATAGGGTACGCATTTATTAAAAACTGCATTAATAACATGTTCTTCTTTGCTTTAGTTTGTCTTTTCCTTAGTTACATCGAGGAGCATATCCATGAGATTAGCCACGTCAATGGTGAAGTTTGACTCCATGACCTGTTGTTTTTATATGCAGAAAACACGAAAATAAGGGAAGAAAATGAAGGAATAAAGGGATAAAAACATGCAGAAATTTTCAACGTGAGCTTGGCTTGTCCAACAAGAACAAGGCACAATCTGGCACATACGTATGACAATGGCCACCTTCTCCATATACTTTGCACCAAGAAGGGAAGCAACAAACTTAAACTACCAACAAGGGTAGGTAACCACGTGGCAGCGTCTCAGCAACTCTCAACCTCACTTTTCATGTCCCACATTGAAAAGAAACCTCGCTCTGAAAATATCGACCATCTATGTATATAGCATAAAACATTCAAATTACTTCCTTTGTTTAATCTTGTACGCTAATTAAATATTAAATATATGCAGTTCTTCTTCCTCGGACCCCACAAAACCCTAACGAATACATAATTTTGTGTCAATGTAAAACGTATAAAGAAAAAAAAATCTGAAATCGTTAGGATTGTTAAATTTTTTATTTGGAAAAGAAAAATCAAACTATTAGTGAAATCTTTGTTTAACTTAGTGAAATAATTAATGATTTTGCGAATCCATGTTTGTATATAATAGCCATACAATAGATTTAACTAATGAAGTAGTTATAATAATGTATTATATACAATTAATACATAGCCATAATCAGTATCTATATTAAAAATTTAATTTTCTTATAGTCTAAGAGATCAATTTTACCTAACAATGCCTAACATGTTTATAAACGAAGTCATTTTTCAGCCCTCAGTTCTTCTAATGGATTGCTAAATTAATTGGAGATTTTCAGTACAATTATATGAAAAAGTTTTAGCATAACTAATTTCATGAATAAATATTATTATATCACCATTAAATAATAACATATGCATTAAGCTACTTTACGTTTATAATATTTAACTTATAAAGTCATGGAAAAAATTAACAATATAAAAACTTAATACTAAAAATAAATTTCCATGAAACTCTAATATTTTGTATTAATAATATAATGTGATTATAATTATAGGGAATGAAAAATGAAAAGTAAAGTGTGTCTTGAATGGAAGAAATTGATTGAAAGAGAAACAAATGATAGAAGCTAATGTAAATTATTCAATGTTATTAGGTAGCAATGAAAGCAATGAAGATTGCGTAGTATATGTTCATTCCACGACGATTTTCATAGTAATAATCATGATCACTACACAGTCAACGAAAATGGGAAAAATATTTTTTCACACATTTTTTTGACGTTATTTTAATATAATATATGTGTTATTTTTTCACTGATTAATTATTTATTTGTTATTATATTAACCTATTTTAAATTTAATGAGAAAATGATACGTATGTAAATATTGTCAAAAAAAATATGTTGACATATATTTTTAAAAAGATATGCATATATCTTAACAGTGAAATGTTATTTTTATTTTCTATTATAATTAAGTAGGCTTTAAACTTAACACATTTTTTATATATAGAAATATATATATATATTTTGTAAGGTGAGGTTGTAGTGGCTCGATAACGGTGAGTTTTAGGCCTAACTCAATTCCACAAAACTGGTTTATGAGATTTGTACCTCACTTATATATATATATATTATAAATTGACCTTATCTCTAGTCGATGTGGACTTCCAACAAGTAAATTAAATTTAAAGTTTACTTTTAACCTATAAGATATTTTACCTTTAAATTACTTGAAGAACCCATCAACCTTCAAAGATTAGGTAAGTGTGAGAATAAGAAAGACTTAAAAATGCTTTACTATGGCGTCCTGAAATGCAACTCTTTATACATATTCACAACAATTCTTAAAGTTAGAAGTATAACATTGACTAAAATTCCATTTTCATACTTAATTTCCTGTTTAATGTTCTATCAAATTATCCATTAATTCCTCAACAACGTCAAAGTCCTCGTTTTTTCATCTGTATTACCAAAATGTTTCACAATCTGAATCATTAAAATCCTAATTTTTGGCAACATATTTTATATAGGCTTAGTTGGTTTAAACTTTTTTATTTTATATTTGAAAATTCAACAGAAATTTTGGCACCATTGCAACAGTTCATCTTCTGTTTACCAAACAATGATTTTTTATAATTGAATCCGGTTTTTGAGCTTTGAAAAAACTTACTCCCTCATGGGAAAAAATTAATCATAAATAATTGGAGGAAGTAAATAATAAATGGAGCATACCACATGATACATATTTTCTGTAAAATTTTGTTGATATTATTATAACAAAATTCTGAGTTTTTTTTATTGTTTTAAAAATAAAATATGTCAGTTTTGGTATACTTTAATCTCGTATTATAAGTACTTAAGTTTAAAATAATTTAAATTATTTTATCGTCACTTATTTTCTTTTTGATATTTTAATTTTAAAGTCATATAAGAATATAAATAATAGTTGTCAAAGAAAACCTCTGTTGATTTTCAAGGCTGATGGAAACCTCTGACTTATTTTACCACTTCGATATTCAATGCATTTTTTTAAGAAACGAAAGACTGACATATTGAAAGAATAACGACAATTTAATTGTAAGAGTAAAAGTTAAAAGTAGAAAAGAAGGTTATGAGATAGACGTGGGGAGAAAAAAAATAGAATATTAGATATTTTCAACAAAAATATTTAAGATGAATATAAATTTATAATTAAAAGAGAGTAAATACTGTTATTAGTAATAATGGATATAATTATTGAACAATTATAAAAATAGTTTATATATAATTTTTTTAACCTTATTATTGTTTCAATTGGATGCAATGACTAAATGAAATCTAAAATTCGTTCCTGAGTTTTCATGACAATCCAAAGGCACCACAGACAAAAAAAATTGTTAAAAGAACTGTGATAATTCTTTACAATATTTGTATTTTTTTAATATTTCTTTGAAATTTTGTTATGTTAAGAAATTATCATTAATTTTTATTTTTTCCAAAACAAATTAAGATATTATTATTAATTTTGACATTTATGTTACATTTAAAATCTTATGAATCACTTGTCATCACATAAAAATTTATTAAAAGAAAAACTATACTACTAAACTTATTATAAAAAATATAAATAAATACATTAAAATTAAACATTAAATCGATCACTTATATATTTTTATACATCAAAATTAAATTAGTTAACTTATTACCACTATAATTTTCTTTTTAAATCATAAAAATTTTTAAACTACAAATACTTACAAAAATATAAACATTACATCATTTTTTTCCTAAAACATCTTTGATAAAAAAAAAAAAAAAAACATGACAAAGTAAAATTAAATCATCCCAACCAAAATATATGAAAATCCTTTATCCAATCATATCATATGTATTGACAATCAACTATTTGAATAAGATTGGTTTCATGTATTATAGTTAATATGCATATTTTTTTTAAAAATTAATTAAACTAGTATCAAATCTTGGTCAAGATACACAAGTCATACCATTTTTTAATAAAAATGTAGCTTGATTATTTAAATCGATAAGTCTCGTCCTTTAATTTACAAAGGCATAATACTAAAATAATGTCGAATTGGAAACTCCAAATCTCACAATATATCATATATAATATAATATTAAGATGTTGAACCAACCTCTATTGTTTAAACACAAATAACAAAATGTGATGGTATACATGTTTTTTAATAATCAGATCGTTTGCTAGTAAAAATAATCACACACATTTCAATATAAAATTTGTAATTGAAATTAGTTAAAAGATACATGTAATAGTTTAAAAAATGAATTTTACAAAAAATTAAAACAAGTGGATGGTGAAACAATTGAATCATAGCATGTGGTTGTATTATTTTTTGTTCTAGAGACATTGTACAGTGGTTTTTGATATCTGAGGAACAGAGAATAGTGACATCATAGTTACAATAGTCAATTTGGTGGGTTAAATGGATGGTGGAGTTTGCCGGAGAATTTTCTCCAACATTACCTCATTATTGTCTATTGTTACAAGCTACCTAGTTTATGTTTTTAATTTAATAATATTTTCTTTCATCAAACTAATTTATTAATTCTTTTAAGTAATGATATCATGACACATTTTTACATTTATTTGATACATGATATAAGGATAAAACAGTCATAAAAGTGTAAAGATTTGTATTTTTTTTTTAAAAAAGTAAAAAGTAAATAATGGCAGAGTAATATGAATATAAAAAATTTTTAGAGTAATGTTACCGTGATAGATTTTTACATTCATTTAACAAAGGATATAAGGGTAAAATAGACATAAAAACATAAAGTTTTGTATTTTTTTCAAGAAACAAAAAAGTAAAAAGTAAGGATACTGTCATGTGAATATAAAAAATTTAGGTATGTGAAAGAATCAATACTGTATTTTTATTAAATAAAAATTTTCACAGCAATATTAATAGTTAATTGTTCAATTTGATTTTTTTTTTGTTTGTTATTAATGTTAGAAATTTTATATCGACTAAAGTAAAATCAGTTTAAAATATATAAGTTTGTTAAATTATAGATTATAGATTAGTGTTAAAAAAATTTATATCGAATAAAGATAAAATTAGTTTAAAATATATAAATTGATATAAATTTCATTTTATAAGTTGAATTTATAGGATTGAGTTAGATTTAAAGTTTATTGTTTTTAACAATTAATTTGGTTTAGTTTAATTTTTGGTTAGGAAAATTAGATGGTTTAATATATTAAGATAAGATTAGAATAAGAGATTGTGGTTTAGTTGTTTAACTTATTAGCCTAACAAAATCTTGGAGCCGTCATAAGCTTGATTGTGGTAAGAGTTGGTAGATAAAAGGAACGTTTTGTCAAAGAAAAAGATTTACATGGAGTAAATGGCTATATTGATTTATGAAATTGAAGGTTAATTTCAAAACATTTATTTCAAAAAGTTATCTTTTAGTCCCTATTAATTTTTTCATAATCTAACATGTGCATTTGACTTTTATGTTTTGGTTAGATAAGGGAAAGTCAAAAAGCATAAAATAAAAATAACATTAAGAGAAATAAGTAAAAAATAAAGAGCAAAATTGAATGAAGAGTTTGTAACTGATTTAATTGATGTAATAGAATAATTTTTTAATATATATTTAAATATAATTTTAAAATATAAATTAGTTAAAAAAAAATCATTGTTAACTTTTTCATTCTTTGATTTTCACCTCCTAATCCAAATAAAGAATAAGGGTTAAATTGATTATTTCCTCACCAGGTTGAGTTTAGTTGAAAAGAGTACACATTATATATGATTAATATATGCTTAATATATCTCTCATTGCAAATGAATAGGTTTTTGTCATAATTATCGCACATAGATAAGATACAAATGGAAAAAAGATACTTAAAAAAAAAAAGTGAAGAAACCAAGAGGAATTTGGAATTGGATTTTTTTTAAAAAATTTTTGTATGAAAACTGTCTTCTGTGTTTTTTAAATATATTAATGGATTTTAATTTTAATTATTAAAATATATTAAAGTTTTTTTTTTAATATTTCAACGTACATTTTGAAAACTCAACAACAACAGTTAAAAAAAAAACCGAATTTTAATTTTATATAAAATTTTGACATCCTTCCAAAACCCATGATATTGAATTTATGATTTTTTTTCTTTCTTATATAATATTTAACTTTATTATTTTCATATTATATAAATTTTATATTCACCTTTAAAATATTTCCAACACTAAATAGACAATAAAAGCAAAAACCGAAAACTATAGATCTTTTCGTCACTTGAAGGAAGAATAACTAACATGAAATAACATATTTATGTCCAAGCTAAGAATAAAGAAATTAATATTTATGTTCCAGAATAAAAGAATTAATATCATTCTCACTTCAAAACTTTTAAATGATATTTAATTATTTAATTTTAAACTTATGTTCGAATTCTTAATATGAAGACCGTCTTCTTCTTGTTTTCTATATCTTTCAATTTCTATCAATGTCTAGTTTGAAGGTCAAAGTGATAAACTTCCTTGGTGTAACATAGAAATCATACAACGATCATCTTAAAATTAAAAATAAAATAAAATTGTTTGATATATTTCAATTTTTTACATTCATTTAATATTATATTTTTTTATTTATTTTTTACTATTTTCTTTTATAAAATTATTATATTATGTGTATAACTAAAATTAATATACACAAACTATTTTACCGATCAGAATATTGTATTGTAGGTTCTGATAATCATACTGATAGATATAACCCATTCTCAGAATACAAGTTCCTCATCTAAGCAGAAACAGATCACCATGATATGAAACGATGAAACAAATCAAAAGATGCAAAATGTAACTTTTATTCATGAACTAAGCAAGGTGAGAAGTTCTTCTTCCTTCATTGAGTGGAAGGCTTGTTCTTGTTGAGGTAATTCTTGGCAAGTTCAACAATGGTGGCCAGTGACTGAATAGAGACAAGTGAAGCATTGGAAGCATTTTCTTCGTTCAATTCATACTCGATGGTAGATTTGATTATGCTTGACTTTTCACCTTTCTCTATCACTTCTAAACGAACCCTAAATAGACTGAACCCTAATTCCAAGTACCCTCCTTCAACCACCTCTGTTTCCTTTACGCGATTCTCATTATCAATCTTCGTGAACTTCTCCTTGTACCCCTTCGGCCCATCCACACCTACAACAAATCAGTAACATGTTCTTGGATTTTCAAACACAGATATTCTGAATTGCATAAGCATGAATTCGAATTCAAATTCAAATTCAAATTCAAAATTGGAATGAAGAAAGATTTGAAAGAATGACCTGGTGCGAAAGTTAATTTGAGGACGGTGCCAACTCCTCCATCACCTTCTGTTAGCTCCACACTTTGAAAAAGCTGCGGAAGTTCTTCGGCGATCAATTGCCCTATTCGAAGGGTACCGAACAGATCCCATGCCTCACTCGCCGGCACGTGCAGTTCCAGCTCATGATGAAGTTCTCCGATCATCCTCTTCAACCTTTTTCAATTTTCTCACTGTAACTTTATTCTTAGACCTTCTCGATTTCATTTTCCAGTTTTAAATGATCTCTGTATGTGAAGACAAAGCGTGGAGGCTTTAGAATCTCAGAAAATGTTTGGTGTTTGATGCTATGAAACGTTTTTATATTTATTTGAATACATGATAAAGATAAAATCATTATAAAAGAAATTATTTTTTTTTGTATTTTTTCTTTAAAAAATAAAAAAAAAAAGAAAAAATTAATATAGATGAATGTAAAAATGGAATAATTTGATTTTAACGCCACACGTTTTTTTGTCTGGTTAAGCAAAAGTTGCAGGCCAAACGGGATGAGGATTTTTTCAAAACTATATTCAACGTCTCGACACGTGGCTCACTTGTATTTACGTTAAAAATTTTGAGAAATTTTATGCTATTACAATTTTAAGTAAATAAAATAAAGGGTTAAATATGTTTTAGTCTCTATATTTTGGGACGATTTCGGTTTTAGTCCATTTTCTATGGTACAACTTAGTCCTTCAACTTTAGAAAATTCTAGTTTTAGTCTTTTTTACCAATTTTTTTTAACTTTATTTGTTGTTTCAAACATGTTTCATTATAATATTTGAATTGTTTACACTGTTTGACACATTTTTGCTTCAATGTTAACTAAGAAACGTGCTTGAAACAACAAATAAAGTTAAAAAAAATTGGTAAAAAAAACTAAAACTAGTGTTTTCTAAAGTTGAATGACTAAATTGTACCATAGTTTGAAAATGGATTAAAACCAAAATTGCTCCAAAGTATAGGGACTAAAAACATATTTAACCCTAAAATAAATTATCAGATTGAAATGGTATATTTATAGAAGTTTGATTTATTGTGTAAATAATCTTAACATTTTATTTACTTTTCAAAGAACGTTTAGTGTAAATTATGGATTGAGTTTTCTTTTTGTAATTTATATATGCGTAAGTTTTTACATAGCAACAATTTTTATTTTAATTTATAATGTTGATTTTTTTTTTAATTTACACTTAAGAATTTAAGAGTAATTAAAAATATTAAAAAATAATGTAATATTAAACTATATTTCTAAGAGTGAAATATATAATAATAAATAAAATAAAATTTATAACGATAAAAAATTATTAACATAGAAGAGATAACAAAAAATTACAAACTATGTTTATCTGCCTGGTAAATAAATTCATTGTAGTTTGAAATTATCTCTGTTTTAATGAAAAGTTTCTATATTAATATTATCAAATAAGAACATGAGTAATATTTAATTGTTTTATATTTATATATATGGAGACAGAAATAAATATTTATGTATAAGTTTCGTACCCGTTTTCATATACTCATTTTAATATTAGTTAGATATGAGAATAAAAGTATGAATATTTTTTTCAATTAAATTCATATTCGCCTAATTTCTAGCTTAATTAAATATCACTATTAAAAAAAGTATTTTATTTGAAAAGCTGCTCTTAATCAGATCAAATCGTGTTTCATTTCACATTCTGAATCAACTAAGCTTCTTATGAAGTTTATTTTATTTTCCCTTAATAATATATCTTTTTTTTTTGTTATTTTTAAATCATCCAAATCACTTTATTTCACTTCTATCTGGTAGAATTGGAAATAATATTCCATGATATTTTTTATTGTTTTTTCAAGCCATCAATCATAGGCATATTTCAGTACTTTTTATTCTGCCCTTACAGCACTTGATGCTTCCAAGCTGGATAACTAAAAATATGTCGTTTCAAATTAATATGAAATTCTCATCTTTGATATTTTTTATAAAAAAATTTTATGAGGAAGTCTATTCAGAAAAATCCAATGCATATAATTAAGTCTAAGATTTAATCTACATATTATAATTATTGATAAGAATTTAAGAATTTAAAATGGTGTATTTTTATATAATTTAAATAAAATTTACTTAATGACATGTAATTTGTAAGTGTTACTGATAAGTTTATTTTCTTTTGATTATACATATATATGTTATAGTTCTGAACTCTTTTTTCGAATTTGTAATATGATTGTATTTTTCACCAAATCGTGTCTTGCTTTACTCAAACGTTAAAGATTATTCTAGTAATATAAATATAATATTGAAATGTTTAAACTCTTGAACACTTTATTAAAAAATTAATAAACAAATTAAATGTAAAACTAGACTTACATGATTGAAAATGCAGAAGTAATATAGTCCAATGTTGTTTAATTAAACAATGCCAAACATCATAAATAATTTTCTGCTAAAATGTACCTAATTCAATTATTAATTTGGAAATGATAATAAAGTTCTTTTTTTTAGAAAAAAAAATGATGTGACTTGATTAGAAAAATGTAGCATAATATCTTTGTACTGCCTTTACAAATCGAATATATATTTACAAAAAATACGATTATTTGTGATATGTATAGATATTTTACCTATTTTTATGTACGTATTTTGAAAGTAAGCACATGGCACATGGAGTTTTACTTTTGTTGGTTAATCTCAAGTAAAATAATCTCACTTATTTCTTTTTTTATTTATCAAACAAAAGGAAATTGTATATAAAATAATATAAGAGTGTACTATAAGAAGATATACAAAAAGAAAATAACTCCATATGATGATCTGCCTACAAAGTAGCACATGGCTTATTACCTTTAATAAAAAATGTTTCCTTCAAATCACTTTCATTCCTCCACGTATTTCTTGATTTAATGGTTAGGAAAAAAAAGGAAAGATATGTGTATATATATATATATATATATATATATATATATATATATATATATATATATATATATATATATATATATATAGTTAAATATGTTTTTAGTCCCTATACTTCGGGATGATTTTGATTTTAGTCCCTCTTTCAAAGTAAGGTACAATTTAGTCCTTCAACTTTGAAAAACTCTGGTTTTAGTCCTTTTTACCAAATTTTTTAAACTTTATTTGCTGTTTCAAACGCGTTTTTCAGTTAACATTGAAGCAAAAATGTGTCAAACAGTATAAACAATCCAAATGCTATAATGAAACGTGCTTAAAACAACAAATAAAGTTAAAAAAATTTGATAAAAAGGACTAAAACCAGAGTTTTCTAAAGTTGAAAGACTAAATTGTACCTTAGTTTGAAAGAGGGACTAAAACCAAAATCGCTCCAAAGTATAGGGACTAAAGACATATTTAACCCTATATATATATATATATATATATATATATATATATATATATATATATATATATATAATTGACACCATTTTGACACTGCACATGTGTTAAAATGTAGTTGGACGATTTCAAATTAAAAAACAAATTTTGGTTTTTCTCTTTCAAATATGCTCTTATCTCAATTTTTTTAATTTGAAATCGTCCAATCACATTTTGACACGTATCAAAATGGTGTAAAAAATTGATCTTAAAATATTATTTTCCTTTTCAAAATGTTATTATTTAGATTGTGAAGTAAATGTCTTTTTGCTTTGAAAGATGTCAAAGTACACCACTCTTGGGTGGAATAATTGTGTAGATATTAAATAAGGATTGAAAGTTGATAAAAAAAATACGGGTTGAAGACGTGGTAAAATTGAATATATGGAAGAAAAAATGAATAGATACAGGGTTTGTGTGATAAAAGTAGAGAAAGAAGAAAGCTAAATATGGTAAAGGAGTAGAGTGATGGAAGCTTGATTTCCTTTTCCTATTACCATGTTACAATGTACCAGAATTTGCGTTAGTATGTGTTCATAATTCATCACCAGCATCCAATTCCTTCAGCTACGTACCATTATTAGCAAACACTGTTTCATTTCTTCATACCCAACTTTTCCTTTCACTCACACAGCACATGTAAATTCAAAGCTCTTCTTAATCACATCAAATGTCGTCTTCCATTTCAAACGCCGAAATCTGAATCATGCCCACTGCTAATCCGACATGTCCACCACCAATGAAGGCCACCTCCAACGGTGCCTTCCAACATGAAAATCCATTGGATTATGCGCTTCCCCTTCTAATCCTTCAGATATGTCTCGTCGTTGTCTTCACAAGATTCATTGCATTCATTCTCAAACCTCTCAGACAACCCAGAGTTATTGCAGAGGTTATTGTAAGTTTTCTTTTCTTTTCATTGTACCCTCTCTTGTTTTCTTTGCTTTCTCAGTTTAAAGGTTTGATTTTTATTTCATTTGTTCTGTTAAAACTGCCAAACCAATTATGATCATGGCCATTTGAATTGTTTTTGTTCTGATTCATGAAAAAGTTAACGTGGGGTTGGATGCATCTTGTTTTGGAAAACGAATGCAGGGAGGGATATTACTTGGGCCATCAGCGATTGGGAGGAATGAGAAATTCCTGAACACGATTTTCCCCAAGAATAGCTTGACTGTGCTTGAAACTGTGGCCAATCTGGGTCTTCTGTTCTTCTTGTTTCTGGTTGGGCTTGAGCTTGACATGCGTTCGATACGCAGAACTGGTCACAAGGCCTTAGCCATTGCCGTTGCAGGCATCACATTGCCTTTTGTGCTCGGCATTGGCACCTCCTATGCTCTTCGAGCCACCGTATCAAAAAAGGCTAATTCAACCTCGTTCCTTATTTTCATGGGTGTTGCCCTCTCCATCACTGCATTTCCCGTCCTTGCACGCATCCTTGCCGAGCTCAAACTCCTCACAACTGATGCTGGTCGCATAGCAATGGCAGCAGCTGCTGTGAATGATGTTGCAGCATGGATACTGCTCGCTCTTGCCATAGCTCTCTCTGGCTCTAACTCATCCCCTCTTGTTTCCTTGTGGGTCATACTCTGTGCTGCTGCTTTTGTCCTCTTGGCTATCTTTGCCATAAAACCCTTGCTCACAATGATGGCCAAGCGTTCCCCTGAGGGTGAACCGGTGCAAGAGATTTACATATGCATCACCTTGACACTGGTCCTGGCTTGCAGTTTTATCACTGATACCATTGGCATTCATGCACTGTTTGGGGCTTTTGTGGTCGGCATAGTCATGCCAAAGGATGGTCCTTTTGCTGGGGTGCTGATCGAGAAGATAGAGGACCTTGTGATGAGTCTGTTGTTGCCACTCTATTTTGTCTCCAGTGGTTTGAAGACTGATGTGACAACCATTAGAGGAACACTTTCATGGTGTATGCTGGTGCTTGTTATATTCACTGCTTGCTTTGGAAAGATCAGTGGCACATTCGTTGTGTCACTTCTATGTAAGGTGCCTTTTAGAGAAGCCTTGGCTCTTGGATTTCTCATGAACACCAAAGGCTTGGTGGAGCTCATTGTTCTCAACATTGGCAAGGATCGCAAGGTATATATATATATTAAAATCCTGACATCTAATTCGTGTTAAGTATCATTATATATCTAAGCTTTACTATAAATTTTCACAAGTTTAATTATGTTACTACATCTCAGAGTTCATGACATCTCAAGCGTGTCATTCGGTGCTCTGTAGTTTTTAATGGAAACTGATGAATCAATCTTATTTCTTGCGAAGGTTCTGAATGATCAGACATTTGCAATCTGTGTTTTGATGGCACTGTTCACCACTTTCATCACCACCCCAATAGTGATGGCAGTGTATAAACCAGCTCGAAGGGGATCACCATACACGCATAAAACAGTTCAACGCAAGGATCCAGACACAGAGCTAAGAGTGTTGGCGTGCTTCCACAGTACCTACAACATTCCCACCTTGATCAACCTGATAGAGTCATCCCGGGGAACCAGAAAGCGTGGAAAGTTGTGCGTGTATACCATGCACTTGATGGAACTCTCGGAGCGACCATCAGCCATCACAATGGTTCACACGGCACGCAACAACGGCATGCCCTTCTGGAACAAAAAGCACGACAACAAAGATCAAATGGTGGTTGCATTTCAGGGTTATGGCCATCTAAGCAGTGTCAACGTTCGTCCCATGACAGCCATATCTCCCTTCAGCAGCATGCACGAAGACATTTGCACCAGTGCACACCAAAAGCGAGTGGCACTAATTCTCCTCCCTTTTCACAAACACCAGCACTTTGATGGGACAATGGAGTCACTGGGAAACTCATTGCATGTGATGAACGGCCATGTCCTCAGCCGTGCTCCTTGCTCTGTGGGAATTTTGGTTGATCGTGGACTTGGAGGGACAAGACAAGTCCAAGCGAGCGATGTGTCGTACGATGTTGTTGTAGGGTTCTTTGGAGGAAGAGATGATCGTGAAGCACTTGCATATGGAATGAGACTTGCCGAACATCCTGGTATCTCACTCACTGTTGTGAAGTTTGTGGCTGCACCTGGTCAAACATTCGCCTTTGGTGCCAAATTGATCGGTATAACAGCGAACAAGGACAGGAAGATAATAAACGTGGCTGAGGGAACAGGTAATAGTGACGAAGATAAACAAGAGGATGAACAATTTTGGTCGGAGTTCATGAGTGTGAGATCGAACAACACGGAATCGATTACGTACGAGGAAAGATTGGTGGACAGCAAAGAAGATTTGAAAGCAGTGTTGAGGGAGAAGAATCGGAGCAATCTTATTTTGGTTGGTAGAATGCCGCAAGTGGCACCTTTGGCAGAAAAAAGTGATTGTCCCGAACTTGGTCCCATTGGAAGCTATTTGGCTTCTTCTGAGTTTTCCACTTTCTCTTCAGTTTTAGTGTTGCAGCAATATAATCCTGAAACTGATGTTTATCCCATGGTTATGGAGGTTTCTGATTACATGGATGTGCCAGACACACCAACGGGTTTGAGTTTGTCCGGTTAAAGTTGTTTCTGGGTGTTTGTCGTATTATAAAGTTGCATGTACAACAAAAGTTTAGAATAAAACAAGGAAAAATATCTTTAACAACTCTTTTTTAACAATTTTTTTACAACGTATACATGACAGTTTGTGATTGGTCTGTTTCAAATATTTTTTTAGAATAAATTCAAACAGATCAATAAAATAAAATTGTGACACGTGTCCTATTGTCAAAAAGTTGTTAAAAAAGAATTGTTAAAATATCATTGTCCATAAAACAAACATAGTTTTCAACACAAATAATTTGTTTCTTTATACTTTGCTTCTTGAAAACACATAATTAGATGCTGAAAATGACTTATAACATGGCAGAATGGAAAAAGTTTTTTTAACAACTTTTTTTTATAATTTTTGGACAATGATAATTTGTGATTAGTTTGATTCAAATATTTTTTTAACATAAATTCTATACAGACTAATAAAATGATGACATGTATCTTGTTACCAAAACGTTGATAAAAAAGATTGTCAAATTCCACTAGAAAAGGTGTTTTTGAAGATATTCTTGACTAATTGCTTTGACCAAAGGATATAACTAACCAATAATAAAATAATGGTCAAATTAATATAATGATAATCACGAGATTACCACAATCTTTGACATTGTTTAGAAAATGATAAATTGATATGCTAATATCGCCATCTACTTTTTCTTAGTTGTTTATTGTTTAATTCCAGGACTAAAATTAGAGAAATGATGTTAATTCTGATTTAACAAAAGAGAAAAAAGAAAAATAATGTAAAAGAAAAGGAAAAAAAGAAATATTTTTAAAATTATACATATAATTGAGTTAGCAAATATTGTGACTTATCAACATAACAGTTAGACATGTCACTTAAACCTTAACTATTAGACATACCTTTTAAAAGTTAACATTGTTACTTTTGAAAGATATATTTAATGAATTATTAAATTATAGAAATGAGTTTCAAAAAGAACGAATTCTAATTTTGAATGTGAATTGAAAAATTAAAACATACTTAATCCTTTAAAAAATATAAATATCATATTCAATAATAAATAAATAAAATATGAACTCAATATTACAACTATAGTACCAAAAATACAATTAAACCTTATGTTGGCTAGGGTTTATTTAATTGAGCTAGTTTTGATGAATGCAAAGTGTAATGGTTGATTTTGTCATCTTTGTTTGATTAATGATTGTTGGTTCACCAGTCTGTTTTATTTTATTTTAATAACATCTGTGGTAGAATGGACAATTTTTCAGAATTGCTTCAAAATGAAGAGGTTGGTCAGAGGTGAAACAAAATAAATAAAATACATCCAAGGTTTGAATGTTTGAAAGAACCGAACAACTCTAACAACGTTTGGAAAATCAAAATTCTTGAATATGCAAGAGTAAAGCTTCTTAACTTGAATCTAGGTGATTCAGCATTTCTCTTTTTTTTGATTTGTTTGTGTCGTGCCATTTACTTAACTTTGGTGTGTTCTGATCAATGCATAATAAGAGGAGAGGCACGAATTTACGTGTAGTTTCTAATAATATATCTGCAACAGGTGTGAGGTTATTGGCAAGATGGAACAAAGTTGAAACAACTGATGTGGCAGTTTTTGAGAGTACAATGTTGCTGATATGCTTATCTCACATCATCTCCACCTAAATTTATATGCTATAAAAGAAAAAATAGATTTTACATCACAAGAAGGAAAAGGAGAACAGGAAAAAAATCAACCATAACTGATTCCAAAACTTCAAACCACATCTTCTCTGGGAAAAGATTGATCTCTGGCATAGGATTCAAATAAATACCCAGCTATGTCGGTTAGTTGCATGACCCTTCGATCGTTACTTTATTTCATGATTTTGTTCAGAACTAAAAGGAACAAATTTAAGGATGTCTTGTTGTAAGGTAGATGATTCCGTATTTTTGGAATTGTTACGTTGTGGATCTGGTAAGAATCTCTGATCAATTCATGTTGGCATGTAAAAATCCATGCCATTGTTTTCTTTCTAATTTCTAACATTTTGGGTGAGCTTATCGATCTCTGAGTCTAGTGTGATTTCATTTAACGTTGGGGGTATTCTCATTTCTCATCATACAAACAGTAGCA
This sequence comes from Vigna radiata var. radiata, assembly GCF_000741045.1. Classification (NCBI taxonomy): domain Eukaryota; kingdom Viridiplantae; phylum Streptophyta; class Magnoliopsida; order Fabales; family Fabaceae; genus Vigna; species Vigna radiata. Next base: position 1,402,087 of record NC_028352.1, read on the forward strand.
TGGTTTGAATATTTGAGGACAGGAAATAGAAAACTGAAAACAAAGAAGATGAGTTGTGTGTGTATGGTGTTTGTTCTTTTCACCATTTCCTCCGGAAATCATTGCAATAAAAAAACGTGAAAAATAGTGAAATTCATGGGAATATTAATGTGATGTGAGGACAATCTACGAAATTTCTTAACTTTTACTGTTCAAAATGCTAATCTATTTGTCTGTTTAACAGATGAGATCGGTGAAAGTAAGCAACATCTCTTCTGGTGCAACCGAGCAAGATTTGAGGGAATTTCTTACCTTCCCTGGAAAAATTGAACATGTTGAAATGGGAAGGTTTGTATACATAATATCAATGAAAAGGGAAGTCCCCAAATTTTGGATAGAACATGCAGCATATAATATCTCTCAATTTTTCAGTGACAAGGGAAGTTCCAAAGTTGCGTATGTCACCTTCAGTACTCCAGAGGGAGCAGAAACCGCAGTTCTTCTCTCGGTAGATTCATTCTCATTGCCTTCTGTCTAATTTTGTTGTTATGATACATAAAGATACATGTATCCAGTCATTTACATTTTACAAATCTATTCTCTCTATATTGAAAATTTGATGTTTCAATAGTTAATATTCTCTATTTGACAAACGGATAGAATGTGCACCTCTTTCTATTATGGGAAAGCATGGTAACAGTTTCACTATTATAGTAGAGATGGCAAAATTAATTTCATGTTTAAGAGCTGACATGAAACTTGTGTTGGTGTCCTCAGGGAGCAGTTGTGTGTGGACAGTCTCTAAACATCGAATTGGCTAAGGATTATGCCCTGCCCTCCTCGACTAATTATGCTTTGCCTTCTTCGACCGCATCTCCAGTAACTATTCCCTCTATTTTTCTTTTATCGCAGAGTAGAAACTATATGTATTTATGACCATCATGTGTCTGATATCCCAAATAATCTCTACATGATAGGCTGTCAAAAATTTTAACTTATAAAAAATAATAGAACTCGAGTACACCATGTTTGGAGATTTTAATTGAGAGTTGGGACTAAGGCAATCTCAGATCAAGTAACAAGTTTTCTCCCACTGAAAACCACAAAAATTATGAGTGAAACTCTCTTAAGAAAGCACAACACAAACTTGTGTGACTTTAATAAATTTTAACTTGTAATAAATAACGTTTTTAAGAGACTCTTAGAAAGTGATTCGCTCTTTTTTTGTTTGGTATCTGTAGTATGTTGACAATCATGTTAGACAATTTAAAGTGTAATGATTCTGACCTGCAACACAGACTAGTAACGCTGAGAGTGGGGAATCTGGTTTGAGAAAGGCAGAGGATGTTGTAAGCACCATGTTAGCCAAGGGCTTCATTTTGGGTAAAGATGCATTGAATCGAGCAAAATCCTTTGATGAAAGGCACAGACTTACTTCCACGGCCTCAGCAAAAGTTGCTTCTTTGGACCAGAAGGTGGGATTTACTGAAAAGATCAGTGCTGGTACAGTTATAGTGAATGACAAGGTGAAAGAAATGGATGAGAAATTTCAAGTCTCAGAGAAGACAAAAACTGCAATTTCAGCAGCTGAGCAGTCAGTGTCCAGTGCTGGATCTGCCATAATGAAGAATCGGTATGTGTTGACTGGGGCTACATGGGTCACAGGTGCTTACAACAGGGTTGCAAGGAAGGCTGAGGAAGTGGGGCAGAAAACTAAGGAGAAGGTTTTGGCGCAGAATAATCAAGGAAAAACTGAAGAAAGTCATGTCCACACCAGTATGTCGGAACCCACGACAACTGATCAAACCTCCAAACAGGCAACCACGGTCGATGAACCCTCAAAACCTGAACCTCAACAGGCCACCACAGTTGATCCACCCTCCAAATCTGAAACTCAGAAGGCCACAACAGTTAATGAATCCTCCAAACCTGAACCTCAAGTGGCCACCACAGTTAATGAACCCTCCAAACCTGAACCTCAAGTGGCCACCACAGTTAACGAACCCTCCAAACCAGAACCTCAACAGGCAACCAAGGATGGTCAATCTGCCAGTCCAACAAAATCTAGTGCCTGATCCTATGATTTGCAAACGAATATGTGTGAAATTTGGGTCATATATATGAGCTTATTAGAGTATTTTTGAGAAGTTGGATGGTATATGTCTAATAACCAACTGTGTTGTAGAAATAAAATAAAACCGGAGAGCCTCAGTGTAGTACTTCTTTTCTGAGACTTCATGCAGTCAAATATATACCCTATTTACTCCGTCCTGAGGAAACACGGTTACGTCCATGTATCTTGTTTATTACGCTAGTTACTAATAGACTAATAGTTGCATGTATCTCTCCATGAGAATCTCTCTCTCTCTCTCTCTCTCTCTCTCTCTCTCTCTCTCTCTCTCTGTATGTATATATATTTATGTATGTGAGTGTAACTGGACCATTCAGAATATATGCTGACAGAATCTCAAATGATGTTTTAATTTCTAAAAAGTTTGTCTAATATTGTACTTAACAATTTGCAACCACACGCTATTTTTGGTGAACTTTCGAAAACCATATAAGAAGCTCGATTGAATACTTGAACGAGTTCTCACTCATGTTTTCACCAAAATAGATAATGGCGGCTGTAAAATGCTGAATGCGTCAGAGATTTATTCAGTCACGAATGCATAAAGAAAACAACTATTTAAATTGCTTAATACTAAATCATATCATTACATCACAGCTTTCCCTAGTTTGGAAATGCATTTGACATCGTATACAAATGAATTATTAATGTAAATAAATGCTGCAGTATGTGTGCTCCGCAATCACGTCCCGGTATAAAATGGGCCAAAGACTTCAGCAAGAACTAAAAAAATGTGTTAGGATGACGTCAATTAACTTACTGATGTCTCTCCAAAAACTTCTCTATTACGACGGAGAATGCCGCAAAGCCAGCACAACCAACACAAGCTGCCTTTGGGCCACCTAGAACCACGTCACAAAAAGGGAAAGTTTAACATACATCATGAAGGGAAAAATAAAGGTTCATAAAGGAGAACGTTTGATTTTCCATTCTTGGTTTGCCGGTTCATTATCCTTTTAGTATACCTCTCTCCCTCTATTCCTTTCTCATTACACCTATCACTCTTTACATGTCCCTCCCAAGGTTCTACTGTCCCGAGATCTATTCTGATTCTTACCAAAGTGTATTGTCTGATTTCCTGATTTTATTACAGCACAAAAAGAAAATTTAGCTATAAAACTACTTTGAAAAGGAATAAATTTATTACAGCACAAAAAGAAAATTTAGCTATAAAACTACTTTGAAAAGGAATAAACAGAACAATTTTTAAAAAAGTCGTGTGTATAAGAGGGGATTGTTGCCAAGGCTCCCCAAGGATGCCATGTTCCCTGCTGGTACTGCACTCCTCTATAGGGAGGCAGCGCTGACTTGGGCAACCATTCTTTTGGGTTGGTATGGTTTTTAAGTGCAGGGTGGTATTATATAAATAGTTTCAAGATTGGGCTATCTTAAAGGATGTAGGTAGGTTTCCAAGTATCTGAGTAAACAAGCACCAGCTTGCATTACATACACATCACTATCGCCTACCAACTTTGTTGGCCATTCCCAGAACCCATTCAACAATCCTCATCCTAAAACAGTAAGGACAAGTTCCTTCTACCTTGCAGCTAACATTTCAGTTGAGATGAGCAGAAATAACCGTTTTTGTGAAGTTAAAAGTTCAGAGCAAGGGATTCAAGCTTCAAAGGACCTGAACCAATTCTTGAAAATGAATCATCTATGTTTAGGAACTGATAAGAAAATTCATTTTATGCTTTATTTTTATCATAGTAGTTAGTTATATTAAATTCTTGGTATCTTCAGAAAAGGATTTAAATTGTAATATATAAATACTACAAAATCATTTTTCTATGATTATTAAATTCTATTGTGAAACAAGAGTTTAGTGACAATAAAAATTGAGGTTGTGATCATTTTCAAAAATAGAGTGTGGGTGCAAAGAAAAGAGCAGTGCAATGGACTAACTTTTGTTGTAAATTATCATTTTCCCAGACAGGATTAGAGGACTGGAACATAAGCTCTTGAAAATCAATGATCCATTCTTCAACAACAAAGCCTTTTCCCACCAGGTGGAGTCAACTACATGGATATGATCAAACAACACCATAATATTTTGTAATGAATAATTTACATAGAAAACTTATTGACTTCTAAATTTTTCTTAATGGCCATGCCCATAGTTTTTCTTAGTCTCTGCCTCTAGCAATTGACTTTTAAATTTTTCCTAACGGCGATGCCTATAGTTTTTCTAGGTCTCTGCCTCTAGTATTTGAGCTATCCACATCTGATCTAGGGTCCTTACGAGGGGCTTCTTCAGGTCATCTCCAACATGCCCAAACCACCAAAGTTTAGTTTCTCATCTTTTCTACAATAATTTTTCAATACAATATTTATTAATGATATATCTGCAAAAGTAAACCACCTACAAAAGTGCGTCCTTTTTCTTTTGTGGAACCCAGTATCTAAGATAAAAACCAAACATAGAACAGCAAAGTGCAATCTTGCAGTATCACATTTACGTGCATAGGTCTCTAAGTCTGTTCTATGCAAGCCTTGCCAGCCCATTTATGCAGTTCCTTTGCTAAATCAAGAGAAAGAAAAGCACGATAAAATGATAGAAAAACATACAAAAATGTGTTACCTTTAGCTGATATTGCACCTCCAGTTGCACATCCAGCAACTACGGTATTTGTTATGTCATGTTTCGCTCGAGCCTGAAAAAAAAAAATCAAGGGCCCACGTGGTAAGAAAAATGAGCCTCATAATGTAAATATATATTTCCATTCATCAAATTATCAAATCCATTAGACCTTCTCAACAACACATTCAGCAGCTGAGAATACAAAACCCATGACAGCAAATGCTTTGGCTGAACTCCAACTCCTTCTCCCCATCTGTTTTGCTTGATATATAAGCTGTTGCCTGCCGGTCATTTCCTCTTGCATCAGTGGGTTGTCCAGTGCTCCAAGAAATAAACCCATGAAGATGCCAAGTCCACCCCCTAAAAGGAACATCACATGAATCCCAAGAAACTCAAGTTCATTTAATGCCATATTTGATGTGGCGGTACCCCTCAAATTGAATATGTTGAACGTAAAGTATGTGAGCAAAAAAGATCAATAATGGACTGAAACAGTAGCCTAAATCGTATAAAAAACCTATTGGGAATATTAATCTACTTGCCTCACAGACAATGATGAAGCATTAGCAGTAAGGATGGTTAGTCAAATTATGCATAATCCTAAAAATCCCATCTTAGAGCTTTCCGTCGTAATAAGTACCCAATAGGTACCAGTGGAAAGAACATCCTAAATGCAGCTGAAATTTCATAGACACTGACTACACTTGAACAGTTGATGATACGAGGTCCATATTCATTTCAGGAAAATCAATTAAGTTAACCAGAGGAGCAAGAAGCAAAACAGAGGTACGCATTAAAAAAAAAAGGTGAGGATTGAATGGCATACCCATGACTCCACTGACAACACTGCGCACTGCACAATTGTTCCAAATGTCTTGACCACGGATTTCCTCAACCGTGGGCAGCCTTATGGGCTCAATCTGAGGCTTCTCTGCTTCTGCTGAGTTCAAAGAACCATTTTCAACTGCTTTATCGGAACCATCAGCCATTTGTAAAGCTTAACCAGATAATATGCTAGAGCTGATTGAAATCCGCGCAGATGCTGTGTAATCAACGAAGAAATAAATGTCATCACCATTAGTACTTCGTTATGAAGTAAAACTACAAAAAATATATATCAATGATGCAGAATAAATAGACTAGGACATCGAATCATGCACAAATGTAAAATTGCAAGATACTATTTCACAGATGCTATGGTAAATAACAAAAACAAGTAAGTTCAAAACAATGAGGTGAGTAGAGGAAAGAGTACCAATCGGCGGAGACGCCCAGGAAACGGTGGAGGTTCGCCGTGAAGGGCGGAACGGCGGCAGAGGGTTCTCCGGTCTGGGGGAAGTAGAAGAATGGTGTGCCAGGATGCTGCCTGTTAGGGTACTAACCTATTTATACATAAACATCTTCAATTTCTTGTATAATATAAGCTCTAAATAAACAAAAAAATAATAATAAAATATTTATATATGTGTGTGTGAGAGCGATATTTTAATTTAAATATTCTCCTATAAAAAGAGTATTACTTTTAAATATTTTTACATATTGTAAAAAAAAATATTAGTTAAGATTAACAATATTATATAAGTAAGGTAATTAAATTAATTTTAGATACCTATTTTAATTGGTTGATTTGATTATTATTTAGTATAAGGTAAGTTTATATGTTTTTTTTTACCTTTTCATTCAATAATTTATTTTTAGTATTATATTCTTAATAAAAAATAATTGTAATTTACTTGAATGTTATATGCATGCATACAAAATTTTATAAATCGGGAGACAAAAATATAATTATTCCAATAAAAAATGAAAATAGAGGAAAAAACAAGAAAGAGAGAAACCATGTTGGGGGGAAATGAGAATCTATTATTAGTTTACTTTGTAATAGTGACAGTTAAAACGGTTACTATAAGTTGTGGGGGAAAACAATAAGTTATTTTGTGACACTTCAATTAATTGGAGTTTTTAGTACTAGATAAATCAAATTAACTACATTATATAAATATGGTATAAAACATAATTTAGTTAGAATAAATTTGCTGTCATGTTTTTTTTTTCACTTACATATTGTGTTTGATAATACACCAAAGAGATAAAGTTGATATTAATTTAAAAATTATAAACTTAATTGAAAATTTTAACAATAAAGAAAGTATCATACTCATACACAAAGTTTCAAATGATAATAATACGCACAATTATTATGATTAAAAAATATTAAATAAACTATACAAATAATACCAATAAATTACAATGATACCATTGTATACAATATGATAGAATTTTAACTTCTTAGATGAAAAACAACAAATAACTAACATTTTAGTTTAAATTATATAATATAAATATTTTAATTTTAATATCATATTTTAATATTTCATATGTGGACATTCACAATTTATTAGTTTTAAATTTCTCCCGTCAAATTTTGTAATTTACATATTTCAATGAAAATAAATTACTCAAAATACAACTTACACATGATTGTTAATAAATTTTATGCATGAAAAGAAAGAATGTGATCCATCCAAACAAACCAAACAATGCATTAGAGGATTTTTTTTTTTTGGTTATAAATGACTTTAATTTAAAAACTATAAATTTATAAATAAATTTTATGAAATTAAGTTAGATTTAAAATTTATTTATTATTTTAACATTGGAATATAGTTAAAGTTTATTTTAAAAAATTAATTTATTGTTAAATATATTGTTTTGGAAGAAAAAAAATAACAGACACAAAATTAAATTTTCTGTGAAATTTTGAAGTTTTAATTAAAATAATAGATTGAAGGTTGTTTTATCTTTTTGTGATTTTATCTAACGTAACGTACGAGGAATTATATGAAATTGGAGCTTTGGACTTATATATGAGAAGGCTGAAACTCCAAGGAAGACATCCACCACACTGTTTGTCGTCACCCACATCAACAAAACAGAGGAATTAAACCCTTCTTCCTCTGCTTTTCACTCCATCTTTGCTAGCTTAAGCGCAGTCTTTTTATCTGCAAATTTAGAGGAAAAATGAGTGAAAATCTGATGGGAAGAGTGAACGCTTTGGGGGAGCGTCTGAAGATTGGAGGAGCTGAGGTGGGTCGGAAGATGAGTGCTGGAATGAGTTCTGTAAGCTTCAAAGTGAAAGAGTTCTTCCAGGATTCAAGCCATGCTGATAAACTCGTTGGGGAAGCTACATCTGAGACCCTTCCTCACCCTCACTGGCCCATCATTCTTCATCTGTGTGACTTGATAAATGGTGATCAGCTTAACACTGCTGAAGCGGTTCGTGCAATAAAGAAAAGGGTTGCTTCCAAGAGTCACAGAACTCAATATCTGGCTCTGGTTCTGCTTGAAGCACTGGTCAAGAACTGTGACAAGGCTTTCTTGGAGGTGGCAACCGAGAGAGTCCTTGATGAGATGGTCAAGCTCGTTGATGACCCTTATACTTTTGTTAATAACAGGAACAAGGCTTTGATGATGATTGAAGCTTGGGGAGAGTCAACCGCTGAACTGCGCTATCTTCCTGTCTATGCACAAACTTTCAAGGTAATTTCGCAACTTTACATATATACTTGTCAAATAAGAGAAACAAAATATGTAATAGCGTGAACTCAAGATTTGTTTGGATTTGATCATTTCTGCCAATGATTTATAAGATGCCAAAATACTTGTTGATTGATCCAAGCTGTGTCAAGTTTTTCTACTCTAGAGGTTGAGATATTCCCTTTTGATTCCGAGTATCTCTAACTGTTATGAAGTTAGATACGTTGAATAATGGTTTCATATATAACACTTTTCTGATATCCAGAGTTTGAAATCAAGGGGTATTCTATTCCCCAGTCGTGACAACGAAAGTTTGGCTCCTATTTTCACTCCACCTCGTTCTGACACTGCTCCAGCGGCAGATGTCAATCTTGAACATCTTATGCAGCATAACGTACGAAGTTTTTCGCCTGTTACTCCTTCTCGTTCAGAGGCTGATGTCAATCTTGCACATCTTATGCACCATGACGTTCATGTCAAAAGCTTTACTTCTCAACAAACAGAGGAAGCTTTTGATGTTGCGAGAAACAGCTTCGAGCTTCTTTCTACCGTGTTATCTTCTTCAATGCAGAAGGATGTTCTAAAGGTATTCAAAGACCGCGCGATCTTAGTTCTTTACTGTAATGCTTTTAGTGACCAACTTGTGTATGATATTTTCAGGATGATTTGGTTACGACATTAGTACAACAGTGCCGACAGTCCCAGACTACTGTCCATAGAATCATTGAGACATCATGGGATAATGAAGCACTGCTTTGTGAGGCCTTGAATATAAATGATGAGATCGAGAAGGTTGTGAAGAGATATGAAGAAATGAAGAAGAAGAAGAAGCATGCAGTTGTTGCTCTTGAACCTGAAACTGCCATAGAAGCTTACGAGGCACCCCATTTTACAGAAGAGGAAGCTCTGGTTAGAAAGAGTGGAAGTTCAAGAAGTGAAGTTCAGAGAGGGAACCAGGATGACATGTTGGATGATCTTGATGAGATGATATTTGGGAAAAGGGGTGGTTTTGATGGAGGACAACATCCAAACAAACAACGTTCATCAACAAAAGATGATCTCATCTCCTTCTGAGTTCACACTACAACAAAGTTTCGATTTTTATTACGTTTGATTTAGTGGCTTCCTGTTTTCGTTTTATATATGTTGTTTATGAACCGATGTCTCATACTACTTTCTTTCCATTATTCTTTCCTTTCTCTTCCTTCTATTAATATTGGGTAAAACTATAGTCAGTATGAATCTTTAATATTATTATTATAAAAAAAATTCCACCTAGTACAATTTTTTTTATTTTTTTTCATATATTTTTATAACTCTATATACTATTTTCAGTATATCTATTGTTAAATAAACTTTGATGGATCATGAATGAGATCGAATATATAAATCACAATCCTAATAAATTTGAAAGTATAATTATTCATACATAAAAAGATAAATTATATGTATTTGTTATTGTATTAATTATTAAGTGTCAAAAGTTAAATTCACTTTAACATCAAAATTTAATATCCATTCCGTACTCCAAATAATATCTATAAAAAAGAAATAACTCTAAAAAACAATAGATTATAATAAGAATATCTCACGCTTAATTTGATTTAATTTTCAATAAGAGTAGGTCAAGTTAAACCTAAACAATGAAATATATATGATTTAAATTAATATTTTGTAATTGATTATAAGTAAAGCAAAGTGATATTTCAACATCATTTGATATTGTCATGTGTCAAAATATGGTTAAACAATTTCAAATTAAAAAAAATCTGGATGGATGGTTGGAACAAGGACATTTTTTTTAATTTGAGATCGTCTAATCACAAAAATGTCAATTTTGTGTCAAAAATTGGTGTTAAAATATTATTTTACATAAGTGAAAGTTTGTAATTTTTTTTGATATTTTATAATGATTTTTCTTTTAATTTTCCTTTAGTTTATGTATATATATAATTAATATATTTTATAAAGTAAAAATTAAACAAAGAGGTGAAAAATTAAAAATACTATTTAGCAATACACTCATGAAGGAACATTATCTGGAGAATTTGAGAGATTGTATCTTGATATTGTTATAGATGCGTGGTGTTGTGTCTGTAAATTTTTGTGTGCAGTGATCGACAGTAACAATGGCCGGAAAGTACATTCCACGATCGAAATCGCGAGCCACTCTGTTCCTCTTCCTTCTCGCTTTCTCTCTCCTCTTCATCCTCTTCTCTCTCTCTCCTCTCCGCTCTCCCTCCCTTTCTCCCACCAATGTCCGCGTTCCCGATGCCGAAACTTCCTTCCTCGTCTCCCTCGACCGTTTCCTCACCGCCACGCCGTCCTCCCTTTCCGACGACACCGCCCACGCCGGACAAGAGGAGCTCGTCGCCAAGCTCGACGACGCCGTTTATCGCTCCGAGATGGACAGGCTGTACACCGATCCTTACTACCCGCTCTCCCTTCCCCTTAGGGTTTACGTCTACGACATGCCCCCAAAGTTCACCTACGATTTGCTCTGGCTCTTCAAAAGGACCTACCGAGAAACCTCCAATCTCACCTCCAATGGAAGTCCCGTTCACCGTCTCATCGAACAGGTTTCTTCCTTATCCTTCCGTTTCTCCTCGCTTTATTCCATCACCGTTTGTTGATCTGTTAATTGTGTCGGTTGGTTGTGATTGCTAATGCAGCACTCCATTGATTACTGGCTCTGGGCGGATCTCATCGCACCCCAATCGAAGAGGCTCTTGAACAGTGTCATCAGGGTTCACCGACAGGAGGAGGCTGATTTGTTTTACGTACCCTTCTTTACCACTATCAGCTTCTTCCTCATGGAAAAACAACAATGCAAGGCCCTTTATAGGGTGTGAGTGCTCTTCTAATGCTCTCATTCTCTTAATGTTACCTTCTTTCAATTACGCATTAACGACCAATTTGATTATCCAACTATTACCCTTCTCTTCCTACATGATAAAACCATATAAACTATTCCCCAAGTATCAATGTCCATAATATATGTTTAGCCCCCGAGTTTGAGAAACTTTACTTACAATTTAAGAACTAATTTGAAAGGTTTTTCAATATTTAGGAGATTATAGACAGTATATTTCTTTAAAAATTAGTATTTAGGAGAGAGGGTAATGCTTCAGGAGGAGATTGAGAGTTTATTCCTTAACTAGTAACAATATTAGTATTTAGGAGAGAGGGATACTTCTGGAGGGAATTGAGAGTTTATTCCTTGACTATTAACAATACTAGAACCTTTTTTTTCTGGTTTGATGGCTAGTGCAATGTGGATAATTATGCCTGATGTTGTTGTGGATGTAGGAAGCTTTGAAGTGGATCACTGATCAACCTGCATGGAAGCGCTCTGGTGGTAGAGATCACATAATCCCTGTGCATCATCCCTGGTCTTTTAAGTCTGTTCGAAAAGACGTGAAGAAAGCAATATGGTTGTTGCCTGATATGGATTCCACAGGGAACTGGTCATTTTTTAACTTTCACACCACTTTATAAATTCAATGTTATTTTTTGTTGGAAGTGGCATCCAGTGATCGTTTTCCTCTTTCAGGTACAAGCCAGGACAGGTTTTTCTGGAGAAGGACCTGATTCTTCCATATGTTCCCAATCTTGATTTATGTGATGCCAAGTGTTTGGCTGAGACAAATCCTAAGAGAAATATGCTGCTTTTCTTTCGGGGCCGGCTCAAGAGAAATGCGGTAAGCATATTGTGTGATGCCTGGTTAATTTATTGACCGGTAGGTGGAAGCTTTAAAAGTTCTATCTGCATTTGATGTCACTTCACTTGAATCTAGAAATCTGAGTTAATTTTAACTTTTCTATTCCATCTTATGTTGAAGTATCGGTGTATATTTTTCTGGTTTTGTCAACGTTAGTTCTTCAGAGTTAGAACTGACTTTAAGCAACTAAAATCAGAATTTTGGTGATGCAGGAAAGGCCCCCCTTGTCACCAAAAATAGTAAGAATTGTTTTTTCAAGAAAAAAAGTATTTATTTATTTGGATATGATAAATGATTTCTTTCTCGATAATTTCTGTTCACTGTTAGTTTAAAATCAGCCTTAAGAGATGATATTGACAAAAGTATGTTGTGATTTTTGGATGTGTCATATACCCTACGTATGCAGCATTCTCAATTTTTTTGCTCACTTTCATGGCTGCATGTTTTTATATTTTTAGTTGCTTTGTTTGTGATCTTGTTTCAGGGAGGAAAGATACGCTCTAAACTTGTGGACGAATTACGTGGGGCTGATGGTGTGAGTATAGAGGAGGGAACAGCTGGGGAGGGGGGAAAAGAAGCTGCTCAAATTGGCATGCGCAAGTAATATAAGTTCAGCACTTGGATAGATGAACTCTGGTTCCTTATTTTTTTGTATTTATTTGCTTGCCTTGCACATCATCAGGTCTCTATTTTGCCTAAGCCCGGCTGGTGACACTCCATCCTCTGCGAGATTATTTGATGCTATTGTTAGTGGATGCATTCCAGTTATAATAAGTGATGAGCTGGAGCTTCCTTTTGAAGGAATACTTGATTACAGGAAGGTGTGTATGTATGCATTTATATCATGTATCTAATTACATTAAGAACATAATTGAGATTTAATGGTATAATTGCAATAAAATAATGGTTAAAATAACTTGTTTGCTTGGGATGGTATTTATTTTGGTGTGGACTGTGACAAGGCACAATGGGAATATCTATTGGTTTATATATGTTACAACGGTACATAATTGCACACCGTTACTGAATTTGGGCCTCTTGTTAAAAGTAAAACCTTAAAAAGACACTCCAAGGTAACGAATACCCAGTGACCAAAACTGCAGAGTGTGTGATATGCTATATGATTATTATCTGGTAACTCGGAGGCCGTATGAGTGTGTTATTTTATTTTATTTATGGGAATTTGCCATTAACTTTTTGCTATATGCAGATAGCATTGTTCATTTCCTCTAATGATGCCCTAAAGCCAGGTTGGCTTTTGAATTATTTGAAAGGCATCAGACCTGCTCGTATCAAAGAAATGCAACAAAATCTTGCTAAGGTTTGTAATTCCCTTCATGTAGAATTTAATTTAACTGATTTTTCATTTTCTAAAATTGATTTGTGCATTGCCTTTCTTGCTTGTTTGATGTTTGATGTTTTCCTTTTTCCTTTCAGTATTCAAGGCATTTCCTGTATTCTAGTCCAGCTCAGCCATTGGGTCCTGAAGACTTGGTTTGGAAAATGGTTTGCTACTGTTTGTTTTTCTATTTAAGTTTCTGTTCGTATTATTCTTTCTAGATTCTTTGTTCACATAATGAACTTAAGTTGGGTTTAACCCTCAACTTGCCCATCAGTGGTTTCTTCCGGGGGGTAGTTTTGTTTAGTTTTTGAAAAAGAACACAATTATGCTTATTTGTTCATTTGTTTTATAATTTTTATGAGTTTATTTCTTGACGCCGTATAGTGAATGAAGTGGAATATGATCAGTAAGAGAAAGGTGGCAATCGGAATATGTTAAGCTTTTTTTAATACTGACACACTTAGTTAGCTGTAGTGTTTCACTTTCAAGGACGTGTTACCTTAAAATAAGTTTTGGGTTTCTTTTTGTTGTACTTTGCTCTAAATGCTGTGACTATAATTTTTTGTTTCCTAGATTTTATTAGGAGTATGTTTATAAACTTCTCTGGAAACACTTCTAAAAGAGAAAAATGTGACAAGTGAAGAAAGGTGGCGATCAGAATATGTTAAGGCTTAATATTGACAGACTTAGTTTACTTGTATTGTTCACAGACATTTTACCTTAAAAATAGTTTTGGGCTGCTTTTGTTTTGTAGAAGCTTTACTTTGCCTTTCATTTTCTAGATTATATTAGGGGTATGTGTGAACAAATTTCTTCATAAGCACTTCTAAAAGAGAAAAATAAGAAGAAAAAACTTAAATGGCTGTCATAAGTTAAAATTATATCATACACAAGTTAAAAATAAGAATTTAGAGAAATTATGAGAAAATTAGTACTAATTGGCTAATTCATAAACTATTTTTAGCTTCTAGAGAAACTCAATTTTTTCTTAGTTTTTGCTCTTTAGAAGTGCGCTTCTTAACAGGCCTAGGTAAGATTCTGTCTGTGTGACACTACTAGCCCTGTGCTGGCCTGGTGTTTGTTTAAGAGATATGTGAAAGAATGAAATATCCTTCTGCTATCAACATCGACACTATTAACCTACATTTCTCCTTGTGCTTACATCTGTTTGCCAAACCGTTAGTTATTCCTTATATCATACTAATTTTTGGAGAAATTAGTATTGTATGTACATTTAATTTTATTGGAAACCATCAGAAATGTCTGTTGAGGAATCATGGAAAACTTGCAGTCTAATCCTATACATGGCTTAATATTTCTATAATTCTCTTGACAATTCTTAACTACTTGAAAATGGTTGGTGTAGGCATATAATATTCTGTGATGTTTGGTTTACTTTTATGTCGAGTGTATTTTGGGGTTTGTCTTTCGAAGGAATGATGGTAGGCATCTCCTTTACTATGGTTCTCTCTATGTTTGATGCTACAGATGGCTGGGAAGTTGGTGAACATCAAGCTTCACACAAAAAGATCTCAACGTGTAGTGGAAGGATCTAGAAAACTGTGTACTTGTGATTGCAGGCCTGCCAATATTACTAAAACTGCTTCAATTATTTCTTGAATCACTTTGTTTTTTCTTTATAATTGTATTATCTGTAGTTTTGCTCATCCTTTTTATTTGTCTCCTGCAATTGTTTTTGTATTCTTTGGTTGGTTAGTTTGTTGTATAACTTCGATAGTACTTGACGGAAAAGAATTTCAATGGCAATCAAAGATCATAATTGCTTGTAAGTTCGTTTTTGATGACCAAATTTGTCCAGGCTAAAAGCCCAACAACACCCACTTATTTTATTTTCATTCAGGGATTACCCAATAAATGAAGATAGATGTAATCATATATAATTTTTATAAATAATTATCATAACTAATTTGATTTCATTGTTTACAAAGGTGATTATGATTTGTGAGACTTCTATACTGATTTATGCCCCTTTATATCATGTGATAGTTTTCACTTTTTTTTCGAGAGTTGGCAACATGAAAAATGTATTACGAATTTTGTTTAAAAAATATGTTAATGCCGAATCATTGTTAACCAATGTTAGTGTTCCTAAGGCTATATAGTTGAGCATTTGAGCTTCTACAGCCACTGAAACCTTTAACCACGCAGCTGTTTATGATTTTACCTAACTTATATCATAATTTGACAAAATTAAGAAATTTTTTACCATATAATAATAATCTATAATTAATACACGTTTCATATTATACCCATAAATACAGATCATTATAAATCAAATGAACTAAAATTTCCGTCACTATATTCATGAAAGGAATTCAAACACAGACGAGGAAACATCAAATATCCAATTATTAGATTCAAAGCAAAGAGCGGGAGATTTAAAATGAGAGGAAAAAT
Source organism: Vigna radiata var. radiata (assembly GCF_000741045.1). NCBI lineage: Eukaryota > Viridiplantae > Streptophyta > Magnoliopsida > Fabales > Fabaceae > Vigna > Vigna radiata. The sequence goes on from NC_028352.1 coordinate 1,417,797, forward strand.
TCATTTAGCATACAGTGCGTGTGGACATTAAGGAAGTAGAAGAAGACTTTATATTGGCTAAGCGAGAAGAAGAAGTGTCTGTAGATGGAAGCAAAAGAATAGATCAAAGAAAGTAGAAGAGGAGGAAGGTCGAAATGGAGAGACACAAGAGAAGCTGAAGGAACAGCTCCGCCAAGGCGCAGAGCTTGATCTTCTTCTTCATGAAACGCTCTTTCACCAACTGAATTTTCAGGTCATGGATTTCTCTCTCCCACTTTTCCTGATATCAATTATCGATTCATGAATCAATTTGTGAGAATCAGAGAGAGAGAGAGAGAGAGAGAGAGAGAGAGAGAGAGAGAGAGAGAGAGAGAGAGAGAGAAGGTTTTTACCTGGTGTTGAGAGTTGGAGGAATTGAAGGAATGGAGAAGCAATGCAGCTTTTGCGCAGCGACGTAACGCCGCTTCTGATTTCCCGCTCTTTTCCATTTTCTCTGCAAATTGCCACCAACACTAACAAACTTTCTCTTCTTTTTCATTTTCTTAGAGTTAAATATCACTGCACTTACCTATGTTTTTCAACAAAATCGTATTTATATATTTTTTTTATTTTTATTTTAAGATAAATATTTATACTATGTTTAATCCTTGACACTCATTAATAAAACAACATTCATTTCTTTTATTTTTATTTAAAAATATCATGTTAACAAAAATTTGAATAAAAAATTATAAATAGTAAATAACTTTTTCATAGACAAAAAATAAATTATTTAATTGTTATATATTAAATATTTCATAAAAAATAGGTTTTTCACTAGATTGGAAATCATATAGTAATGATAAAAGAAAGTTATATTTTCATAGAAGAAAATATTATAATACAAAATAAATTCGTAAGTTTATTAATATATATATATATATATATATATATATATATATATAATATGATTTTAATCGCACTATAAATAAACATAACTTCTTCCGTTGAGTTTTCGGGAAAAAGGACACTTTGAGTTTTTTGCCCGAGTTTTTCTTTTTTGTCAGAATTTAGTAATAAATATGTCACCGTGTCATTCTCTGAATGAAGTCTAAAAAATATGAATAATAACATAGTCAAAGTGGCCAGATTTATGAGTAAATCATCTTTTAAACTATCATTCCACATATTGATTTGATTAACTCAACTGCAATTCAACTTTGAGTGAAACTGATAATAGTAATAAAATTATTATAATAATTAAATTATATGTATACAAATATCATATGTATAGTTTTAGAACATTAAAAGCTCAAATAAAACGTCAATTTTAATAATTAAAATAAATATTCAAAAAATATATTACGATACATAAATTAAAATTTTAATACTATTTACTGATAATAAATTAATATGTAAAATGAAGAAAAGTTTATAGTTTATAAATTAAAATAAAATATTACTATGTAATGTTTGTTTAATTTAAATCAACGACTCTTTGACCAGTGGTTTTCGAACCAAAACTTTAAAGCAACCAATCACAAAGTGTATATTCAAACCATAAAGTGGAAAAAGGTCTAATAAGTTAAGTTAAAGTTACTGTAATTATAAAACATTTATGATTATTAAAATATTTCACATAATTTAATAAATTGTTTGTTTAAAATATTTGTTTAACATTTTGCAACTTTAATGATTAATTTAATAGAAAGAATGGAGACGTTAGAAATAAATTGAAATTGCATGTTTCAGGAAGTGAGTGTTTCATGACGCTTGGTGACAGCCTAACGGGTCGATAATGTTGTAACGTGTCAATAACAACACTTCTTTGACTTTAGTCAAATTGATCATTAGTCATGAAATTTAATTTTAAAAAAATATTATTTTATGTTATACGTTAAAATATATGACATAATGAAGTTTAAGAGATTTTTTTTATTATAACATTTTCTCTTTTTAGTTTGAGTCTTTTATCTATAATTAATTATTTCTTTTAATATGTTAGGGATTTTTAAATGAGGGTTTATAATTCTTACTTTTCTTCTCTTATTGATTCCCTTTACTATTATATGAAATTTAGTTCATTTTTTACTTGTTAATAGTTCAAATACAAATTTTAATTGTCAATAAATAATAATAAGTAAAATCATATTTGATTATGGAAGATATTATAGGACTAGTTTCTTCATATTTATTTAATGGGATTACCCAGCTTTTACCAATAATATATTTGACAAAACTAATTAATAAGTTAATAGATGATAAATTAGTTCATAAACTTTTTTAGTGAAATTAATAGTTATGCAATTATAATTTTAGATTTTTCTAAAGGGCTGCCATAAATTACTACCTTTTTTTTAAATTTCTTTTAAATTCAACTAAATATAATTTTCTAACAAGGATGGAAACCGACACTAAAATTCTCTTTTAATCACAACATCTAAAAAGTACTGGGAAATGATTTCAAAATAGTTGTCATTAAAAGGGGAAAAAAAATTCTCTTTTTATAAAATCCAAGCAATGGGCAGATGGACCCCACTTCTCTTTCATATTTTCATATCCAAGAACCTTCGTATATAACAATTTTATATTTTGGAGTAAAATACCAGAACGAGAGCTTGAATCATGGAGCAGTAGTGCTTAGTTTTGCTCACCACTAACTACATCTCTCTGTCAAAGCGTGTATAGACAATAATATAAGATTGGAGGGCATGTTATAAACTCTTGCAATCAGTTTCAAAACACTCTGTACGTTGTTGTCACCATTTTGTTCTAAGGATCAGATACAATACAAGGATGTCAGATCTCATCTCAAGCTGAGTGGCATTCACTTTTTGAAGCAACAGGTCTGCTCTCTTTTTCATCTTGCCATCACTCTCAGATGAATCCCTTTTCCCATGCGTTCATGGGTGTGTTTTTTTCTACACAAGGTGTGATCTTTATGTGATTCTGATCACTTTCTTGCATTTGTATCGGGCTGATTGATTGCCGAGAATAGAGGCGAGAAAGGTGAAAGTGGGGACATTTTATTTTCCTGAAATTTAGACTTTTGAGAATTTTTGAAGCAATGCAGGGAAGTCAATGGAGTTTTCCAACTCAGCCTGACTTGATGTGACTCTCTGTCTTTAACAGTTCAGCACAACACTCTTTGGATTATTTATCTGTTCATTTCTGTTTTTCGTTTTTCTCTACTATCTTCTTCTTCTCCTTCTTCGAATTCTTCGAATACTTGATGAAGCATTGAACCCTTTTCATCGGCATCTTAGTCCTAACGTGGGTTATTGGTTCGAGTTCTCAGAAATTGGGAGAACGATGAAGAAGAACCCTGGATCTTTTACTGGAGGTTTAAACAACTGAAAGTCCGTGAGTTGAGTGTCTGCATTTGGGTAGTTCTGATTCAGCTGAATCTATAACCTTTCATAGGTTAGCCGATTTGTGATTCCTATAAAGTTTTGTTGCCATTTATTTGATGTATCAGAGAATTTGTTGCCATTCACTTGATCATTTATTTCTCTTCTCAGTCATCATTGTACAGATTTATTTATTGATTATGGATTTAGATTCAGCTTTGAACTTTGATTCCAGTCTTTATAACACAATGCTGAAGAAGATCTGATAGCTCAAGTTGTGGATTTTGCAGGACCTTTGAGATTAATCTTTTTCCTTCGAATATGTCATCAAAACCATTCAAAGCAAGCCGGTTATCTCATTCTCAGTCAGCAACTTCTGAGGCATCTGATGGCCCGAAGCCTCCTTTGCCTCCAACCGTAACGTTTGGGCGAAGAACTTCTTCGGGTCGCTACATCAGCTACTCAAGAGATGATCTTGACAGTGAACTTGGGAGTAGTGATTTCATGAATTACACAGTGCATATGCCTCTGACTCCTGATAACCAACCTATGGATCCATCAATTTCACAGAAAGTTGAGGAGCAATATGTGTCAAGCTCCCTTTTCACGGGAGGATTCAACAGTGTTACTCATGCCCACCTAATGGATAAGGTGATAGAATCCGAAGCTAGCCATCCACAGATGGCTGGTGCAAAAGGGTCTTCGTGTGCAGTTCCTGGTTGTGATTGTAAGGTGATGAGCGATGAACGTGGTGTGGATATTCTACCTTGTGAGTGTGACTTTAAGATATGTAGAGACTGCTATATAGATGCTGTAAAAGCAGGAGATGGAATGTGCCCGGGATGCAAAGAGCCTTACAAAAGCACAGAACTAGATGAGGTTGCTGTGGATGAACGAAATGGAAGACCATATCCGCTTCCTCCCTCAAGTGGAGTGTCTAAAATGGAGAGGAGATTGTCCTTGATGAAGTCGACAAAGTCAGCTCTAATGAGAAGCCAGACTGGAGATTTTGATCACAATCGTTGGCTCTATGAAACAAAGGGTACCTATGGCTATGGTAATGCTATTTGGCCAAAGGGAGGAAATTTTGGAAGTGGAAATGGGGATGATGATGTTGTTGAGCCAATGGATCTGATGAACAGACCCTGGAGGCCACTTACCAGGAAACTCAAGATACCTGCCGCTGTTCTCAGCCCATATCGGTTAGAATACTTTTGTTTTCTTTTGCATTAGATTCTTTAGTAAAAAAATTTAAATGAGTGATTAAGATACTTTCTCCACCTTGTTTTCATGTTACAAATGATAATTGACTTTGATGGAAGCATTTCAAATGAATTATATTAGATAACTTTTTTTAGATGTATGATCTTATGGGAGAACTGAAGCAGATTGCCTATAGTTTGTATAATATGATATAATCAGTAACTTTAAAACTAATGTGCATCACACCAACCGTGTGTCTTCTAACAACTGCGTTGCATGTAATTTTTCAGTCTCATCATATTCATTCGGTTGGTTGTCCTGGTACTGTTCTTGGCATGGAGGGTGAAGCACAAAAATACTGATGCAATTTGGCTATGGGGCATGTCTGTGGTTTGTGAGATATGGTTTGCCTTTTCTTGGCTTCTGGATCAACTACCCAAGCTATGCCCAATAAATCGTTCCACAGATCTCAATGTTCTGAAGGAAAAATTTGAAGTGCCAAGTCCCAACAATCCTACTGGAAAATCAGATCTTCCAGGCATAGATGTTTTTGTTTCTACTGCTGATCCTGAGAAAGAACCACCTCTTGTCACTGCAAACACCATCTTATCAATCCTAGCTGCAGACTATCCAGTTGAGAAACTTTCTTGCTATGTTTCTGATGATGGAGGTGCACTCTTGACATTTGAGGCAATGGCTGAAGCTGCCAGCTTTGCTAATGTGTGGGTTCCATTCTGTCGTAAGCACAATATAGAGCCTAGGAATCCTGAATCATATTTCAACTTAAAGAGAGATCCCTACAAAAACAAAGTGAAACCAGATTTTGTCAAGGATCGTAGACGAGTGAAGCGTGAGTATGATGAGTTCAAGGTCAGGATCAATGGTTTGCCCGATTCTATCCGGCGTCGGTCAGATGCCTTTCATGCAAGAGAGGAATTGAGGGCTATGAAACTGCAGAGACAAACTAAGGTAGATGAACCTGTTGAACCGGTAAAGATTCCAAAAGCAACATGGATGGCTGATGGAACTCACTGGCCAGGCACTTGGTTGAATCCTTCATCCGAGCACTCTAAAGGTGATCATGCCGGTATAATCCAGGTATTAAACATATTGTATACATGCCAAGTGTCAAGATTATTCTTTGAGATGAAAATGAATAATTCATAGATGATGAATGATGCAGGTGATGTTGAAACCTCCAAGTGATGAACCTCTCCTTGGAAATGCTGACGACCAAAAGCCTATTGACTTGGTTGATGTAGATATCCGTCTCCCCCTTCTTGTTTATGTTTCTAGAGAGAAACGTCCAGGCTATGATCACAACAAAAAAGCTGGGGCCATGAATGCCTTAGTTCGAGCCTCAGCCATCATGTCCAATGGTCCTTTTATACTCAATCTTGATTGCGACCACTACATCTACAACTCCAAGGCAATGAGAGAAGGTATGTGCTTTATGATGGACCGTGGTGGTGATCGCATTTGCTATGTTCAATTCCCACAAAGATTTGAGGGGATTGATCCTTCCGACAGATATGCCAATCATAACACCGTATTTTTTGATGTCAACATGAGAGCACTTGATGGACTTCAAGGTCCAGTCTATGTAGGAACCGGTTGCCTTTTCAGAAGGGTCGCTCTTTACGGTTTTGATCCTCCCCGCTCTAAGGAACATCATTCTGGATGTTGTAGTTGCTGTTTTGGCAAAAGAAAGAAGAATGCTAACGTCTCTGAAGAGAATCGGGCACTGAGGATGGGTGACTCTGAGGATGAAGAAGAAGAAATGAATCTATCACTGTTTCCTAAGAGATTTGGAAACTCAACTTTCCTCATTGACTCAATTCCAGTGGCAGAGTTCCAAGGCAGGCCACTTGCTGATCACCCTGCAGTGAAGAATGGACGCCCTCCTGGCGCCCTCACCATACCACGTGAGCTTCTTGATGCATCAACCGTGGCAGAGGCCATCAGTGTAATCTCTTGCTGGTACGAGGATAAAACCGAATGGGGACAGCGTGTTGGATGGATCTATGGATCAGTTACTGAGGATGTGGTTACTGGCTATAGGATGCACAATAGAGGATGGAAATCAGTTTACTGTGTTACCAAGCGTGATGCATTCCGTGGCACTGCTCCCATAAATCTCACTGACAGACTACATCAAGTCCTTAGATGGGCAACTGGGTCGGTTGAAATATTCTTCTCAAGAAACAATGCATTTCTGGCTAGCCCAAGAATGAAGTTTCTCCAACGGATTGCATACCTTAATGTTGGAATCTATCCATTCACTTCCTTTTTCCTTATTGTCTACTGCTTCCTCCCTGCACTTTCCCTCTTCTCTGGCCAATTCATTGTTCAAACTCTCAACGTCACTTTCCTTGTTTATCTCTTGACCATCACTGTGACTTTGTGCATGCTGGCTGTGCTTGAAATCAAGTGGTCCGGCATTGAGCTGGAAGAGTGGTGGAGAAATGAGCAGTTTTGGTTGATTGGAGGAACAAGTGCACATCTAGCCGCTGTGCTGCAGGGTTTGCTCAAAGTGATAGCAGGAATTGAAATCTCTTTCACCTTGACATCAAAATCTGCTGGGGATGATGTAGATGATGAGTTTGCTGATCTATATATTGTGAAATGGACATCCCTTATGATACCACCAATCACAATTATGATGGTTAACCTGATAGGAATAGCAGTTGGAGTTAGCAGAACCATATACAGTGTGATACCTCAGTGGAGCCGTCTACTTGGTGGTGTTTTTTTCAGTTTTTGGGTCTTGACCCATCTTTACCCTTTTGCAAAAGGATTGATGGGAAGGAGAGGGAAGACACCTACCATTGTTTTTGTATGGTCAGGTCTCATAGCAATCACAATATCACTCCTTTGGGTGGCCATCAATCCCCCTGCTGGTACCAACCAAATCGGTGGTTCATTCCAGTTCCCATGATGCCTCATTCTTTTGCAGGTTACATTTTTTTGGCTGTTTGAATTTCTTTTTCCCTCTGCAGTCAACAACTGAGTGACACTGATGAATGGACTTCATCACAGTTTTTCGTGCTTGTGAAATTTGTTAAGTTAATACCAGAAACTGGAAATATTTTATAGTGAATGAAGATTTGTTCTAGTCTTATATATTTTACTGACAAAACTCCTATGTCTTTCTTTAATGGTTCTAGTGTTAATTCTTAATCAAACATAAGTGAAAACACTTAATAAAATTTCTTCATTCAGTAATGTTCCAATCAAGTCCTTTGAGTGATATCGTTAAGATTAATCGCATCTACGTATTGTTCTCTTTCATGTTTAGATTTCAGTCACAGTTTTAGTTTTGAAAGACATATTGAAGGATGCAACGAAGAAGAAGGAAGAAATATTACATTGTATTTGATTTCGATTCTTAAGCACTATTGGATATAGTTGAGATAATTAACATCAAACTTTCCTATTCTTGAAATCTAAAATGAGTTAGAGCAACCTTACTGTTTTTTATTAATTTTATTTTTTGCTGATTAAAAAAAATCTTAAATATAAAGCTAAATATTTTCATATGTGTACTTTTCTTAATAAGTGTTCCTATAATATACATACGTAAACTCTAACTTGCAACCCAAGACATAATAAATTAATTGGCATATTTTCCAAATTTCATTGATTTGTAAAGGCTGAAAACTTGCACATAGAAACATGAAAAAGACACAATGAAAAATCAATGTAAATAATGGCTTTTTTTTAGAAGGGAACTCTTTGTAATTATATTATTAATGGCTTTTTTTAGAAAGGGACATCATTTTCGTGTGCTTAATAATGTTGTAAGTTCCAAACACGAAATCCAGATAATTGTGAAGGTTTGAAGCAGTCCTTTAAAGATAGAATGGCAATTATTCAAACTTTCTGTGTGATTTTCTATCATAAATGAAAATATTTGATGGTGAAAATATTTAATAAAATAATATTTTAATTTCAAGTCTATTAAGTGATATTTCAAAATTAATTATTTTAAAAGATTGTTAGTCTTACGTCTCATTTATATAAATTTATATATTATAAATTGATTTTATTTTTAGTCAATATAATATTTTTAATAAAAATATCATTATAAGAGATATTTAAACTTTTAATAAAAATATCGTTTTACAGTTTTTAAAAATGTTTTGTTTGAATGGTTTAGTTTAAATATTTACTTTATTTGTTTGTTTAATTATATAAATTGGTATTTCGTTTAATTACATAAATTAATATTTTGATTTTTAGTTATATATTTATAATAATTTATCATGAAATACATTAACATTATATTAAATCAAATAAATCAGTTGAAGTAATCATTTAATATGTATTTAATATGTGTGAATCGACGTATAAAATTTATGATGGATTAAAAAATAATTAGATGTTGACGTATAACATATAGGATGAAAAACAATATTTATATATGCATGTATTTGTCCATAAAATCTACCGTGAATAATTGATATTTATAAATATTTATTATTTACATACATTATTATTTTAATATTTATTTATAAATTGGTTAGAATGATATTATAATTTAACATGTTGTTATTAAAAAAATTAAAATTAAAATTAAATTGGTTAGAATGATATTATAATTTTATTCATATTTTATCTTATAAAAGTATAATTTTTTTTTTAAATAAATGTAAATGTTATGTTATGGAGCGAATAACATATGTCTGCCACAGATTTTAAAATATGTATGAATAATTTTTAAGTAATAATTTTGTCACTATCTGAATATGTTGTTTGGGCGAATAACAAATAATATTACTAAAAATAATTATTTGACATATTTAAATTTTTTATTTCATTTTTTATTTCATTTTTTACTTTTTTTTTAAAATGCATATGATGATCATTTTATTATTATCTTATGTGTAAAATGAATATGTAAAAGTATTATTCCTTGTTATGACTTTAAAAGAGAAATTAATATGTCTTTACTAAATCAATAAATTTTGAGTTGAAAATATTATTTGTTTCATTGATTTTATATGCCCATAATTCTTTCACCCACTTCTTACATTACATGGACGCCAAAAGTTTATTGCAATTTTAAAATTAATGAATTAAAAATGACAAAGGTCTCTCTTTAAATTCTAATTCTATGGGCAATCAAATAAGATCTCACACATTTACATTTTAAAAATTATAAAAGAAAAAACTATTTTTAACAACATTTTTTTAACAATACATATATGACAATTTGTGATTGACCTATTTTAAATATTTTTTAAATATAAATTTAAATAAATCAATAAAATATGTCACGTGTCGCATTATAAAAAAATTATAAAAAAGATGTTGTTAAAATATTATTAAACATTATTCCCTAATCAATATTATTAAACCAAGTTGCCTTTTCCTCTGTTTCAGCACACACAACATATAACATAAGAATCAAACACAATGTTAGGTGCTTTGGACGAAACTACCCACATTTTCAAATCAAAGTTACCAGACATACCACTTCCTAATAACCTCCTCCTCCACGAATACTGCTTCCTTAAACTTCCCGATGTCGCCCACCGCACATGCCTCATCTCCGCCGCCAGATCCTACACCTACGCCGACACTCACGGCGCCTCGCGGAAGGTGGCCGCCGGCATGTCCAAGCTGGGCATCCAGAAGGGCGACGTCGTCATGATTCTCCTCCCCAACTCCCCGGAGTTCGTGTTCACCTTCATGGCGCTCTCCATGCTCGGCGCCGTCGCCACAACCGCCAACCCCTCCTACACCGCCGCCGAACTCTCCAAACAACTAGCCGTCTCCAACGCCAAGCTCGTCGTCACCCTCTCCGCCCACGTCCACAAGCTCGATCAGCAAGCGCAGCACCACTTCTTCAAGGTGGTCACCGTCGACGACCCACCGGAGAATTTCTCGGCTTTCCCGGAGGGTGAAGAGAGTGAGGTTCCCGAGGTTGAGATATCAGTGGAGGACACGGTGGCGCTGCCGTTTTCGTCGGGGACGACGGGGCTAGCGAAGGGGGTGATTCTGACGCACAAGAGTTTGGTAACCAGCGTGGCGCAACAGATGGAGGGAGAGAACCCGCACATGTATCTGAAAGAAGAGGACGTTGTGCTGTGCGTGCTTCCTCTCTTTCACATATTCGCCATGCACATCGTGATGATGTGCGGGATGAGAGCGGGGAGTGCCATTTTGCTGATCGAGAAGTTTGAGATGAGGGCGCTGCTGGATGCGATTGAGCGGCACAGGGTGACGGTGGCGATTCTGGTGCCGCCCCTGGTGGTAGCACTTACGAAGAACAGCGCGGTGGAGGAGTACGATTTGAGTTCAATACGATTGGTGATGTCGGGGGCTGCGCCGCTGGGGCTACAGGCGGAGGAGGCTCTGCGGAACAGGTTGCCTGACGCCATTATAGGACAGGTAACCTCTTCTTCTTCTTCTTCTTCTTCTTCCCATGCATTCATGCATGCATTGATTCATCCATTCTTCCTCAATCTAACATCTTTCTGTGTGAATCAAGGGCTATGGGATGACAGAGAGTGGACCAGTCTTGACCATGTCTCTGGGTTTTGCAAAGTTTCCATTTCCAACCAAGTCTGGTTCGTGCGGAACTGTGGTGAGAAATGCTGAAATGAAGATCATTGACCCTCTGACTTCCTTCTCTCTTCCCCGTAACCACCATGGCGAGATTTGCGTCCGTGGCTCTCAGATGATGAAAGGGTACCTGAATGACGAGAAGGCCACTGCAGAAACCATTGATGCAGATGGTTGGCTTCATACAGGTGACATTGGCTACGTTGATGATGACGATGAGGTTTTCCTCGTTGACAGGGCCAAAGAACTCATCAAATTCAAAGCCTTCCAGGTGCCGCCGGCAGAACTTGAAGACCTTCTCAGGAGCCACCCTTCCATTGCAGATGCAGCTGTTGTCCCGTAAGTAACCATTGACAGTACTGTAATTTCTGTGCAGTGATATATATATATATGTAATGTTCTTATTGGAACCAGCCAAAATAACGTTGTAACAGGCAAAAAGACGACGCTGCTGGCGAAGTTCCAGTCGCTTTCGTTGTTGCCTTTGATCTTACAGAAGATGCTGTAAAGGATTTTGTAGCTAAACAGGTACAATTACACAGTAAAATTAATCATGAATTGTATTTGCAAATAGAAAAATAAAAATAATCTGTGACACGTATTATATAAAAATAATTATATAAAATGATTTACATTTATTTCCAATAACAGTAAAATAATTATATAAAAAACAAAAAAAAAAGAAAGAATAATGTAAAATAAATGTAAAAAAGTTTTTTAATAACTTTTTACAAATGTATACAAATGTTTACATTTGTGATGATCCCTTTTAAATATACAAAGGAAAATGATATTTTAACACCATTTCAAATTAAAAAAATAAACTTTAATTTTTCTCTTCCAAATATATCCTGTCTCAACTTTTTTAATTTAAAATCGTCCAATTACATTTTGACACGTGTGTAGTGTCAAAATGGTGTCAAAAAATGGTGTTAAAATATCCTTTTCCATATACAAATCAATAAAGTAAAAGGACTCTGATAATTTGACAATTATTTTTAATAATTTTTTGACAACAGATTATGTATTATTATTTTATTAGTTTGTATATTTGAAATAGACCAATCACAACTGTTACATAAATTATTATTAAAAAATTGTGAAAAAAAGTTATTAAAGATTAATTTTTCAAAATAAGATGATGTTGACAAATTATTATGGTTATATATATATATGTCATAATGATTTCTCTCTAGAAAATGAGAAGCTGTTTGTTGTTGTAAACAGGTAGTGTTTTACAAGAAGATACACAAAGTGTATTTTGTTGATGCAATTCCAAAGTCTCAGACTGGAAAGATATTAAGAAAAGAACTGAGAGCAAAGCTGGACAGCATTATTGAGCACAACTAACAACAACTCTTTTGCCATTGTCTTCTTTAATTTCTTCCTATTTTGCTGTTCTGTGTCTGTGTCAATGTGTAATGAAAATGATGCATAATGTTTCTTGCATTACATTAAAAAGTTATTCAATTTATCTTCTGCAACATTTTGATTGAATTGCACAGGAATAAACGTTCTTCAATAGTTTAGACGTATTTCTAAATTAATAATAGTAGAATAACAAATATTCACGTTCATTTTGATAGACATTATAAGTATTTTATATAATTACCTTCTACTTATTTCTAAAAAGCAGTGTTCAAACTTTGGTTTTTTCTTTAAAAGGGGTAATTTTTAATTTATCATTCTGTATTAATTTGTGTGGATACATCAACATATCAACAAACTTTGTTTACACTTTTACCATTTTGGTCTGTTTCATAATTTCTCTGCCTATTTATTGATTTCCCTAATTGATGGCAAGGTTTTGGAATTTGAATTTTGCAGTGTTTGATCATCACTATTCAATATTTATCATCGCTAAATGTAGCAACTAATCCAGAGTTTGATATCACCTTGAGTGTTCTTTTTCTCACTTCACAATTAATTTTAATGCATTGACTGATGCTTACGTTTATTTCTTGAAAATCTTTAGAACTTTTTTTATATTTATTTGATAATATATTTTCTTAATTTTTATTCTTTTTTTTAAATATAAAAAATTATTCTTTTATGATAGAGGAAAGGTTCTTTCAAACAATCCTCATAACCATTTCAAACAATGTACTGAAAATCATCCCATTTTCCTCAACTCTTTTTAGTTTAAGTACACTATTTCCTTCCCATATTTGACTCCATATAGTTTTTGTCTCTTAATTCTATGTTTTATTATTACTTCTAATAATTCTTTAATTATTAAATTAAATCAGATGTGGCAAGGAAAAAAAAGTATAAAAACCGGTTAAATGAAAAAAATTCAGAACCTTGAAGGGATTTTTATATAAATAAATTATGCTTTTTGTTTTGATGTCATTTTTTATAAATATAGAAATCAATGTTACACATAAAGAGTCGAATTTGGAATACCAAAATTTTCAAATCTGAACATGGTTCAAAATTAAAATTAGCATTGATAAAATCAGTATAAAAATTCAATAATACATAAAATGCAAATAACTAATATTTTAGATTAATTTTTATTTTTTAAGAAAAAAGGATTAAAATGACATAATAATTATTTTTCGTTGACCCAATTTAAACCAGTTTTTACCGGCTTTCATGCTTTTAGACTACTTTTTCTTTAGACCATTATTGTAGTTTTTTAAATCAGTCATTTGACCAATTTACCAGTTTCTTTTCTGCCCGGCCAGTACAATTTCGTTATAAAAACAACAAAATCTCTTACAAGTTAAACTATGAGAACTAGAGTCTAATTTTGGAATACCAAAATCTATTACAATCTCTACTTTATTAGGACCTCAAAGGCAACTTTAACGAGCTAGCTTCTTACAGCATTCAATGTTGCTTCTTACATTCACTATCTTGGCTTGTGAAAAGGTAGTGTAACTAGGGCTCAGGAGATTGCAAATTAAGAATTAAATAAAATAGATTGCTCAATGAAGCTGTACCTCGGGTCACAATTACTTAATGCACTTAACAACGTTAACCAAACAAAATACATAGTACATGAGCATCTTATTTAGCAAATTTTAACAAAGAAGTATATTTGTTACGCCATGATTTAGTCAGAAGCATTGTAACCAAAAACAGGCAGAAATTTCGAACATGCACACCAGAATACATGGAGAAAGCAATCTTAATGGTGATGATCCTGAACATAACGTAGGCCACAATATTTGCAAACAGCTGGCTCGGGCAAGTCAAGGCATATGAATTCAATCGGGTGTCCAAGTGCAGGATTGGTATCTGAAACCACGACAGCAATACCCAAATTAGTTATACTTCTATAATAATGTATGACCAGAAACTATATAAGGTTTGTATCTCCGCTAAATCTTGTGCAAGATCTAGAAGATAATTTTGAACAAAAAGCCATACCTCCTTCACAAGCAACTATCCTGCCTTCGACCTTAATTGGAGGAACTTCATTAATAAGCTCCATCGGAGATTTCTTGCTTGTATCCTATTACAACAGTAGTAACAAACGTTAAGTTTCACATCTTCCTGAGCACAATTCTAAGCAGGAATTCCACAAGTTTGCTAATAAAGTAAACATACATGAAGTTTGAGCCACTGAAAAGGGGGTACTGCTATTAACTGACTGTAGCCAGTTAGCCACTGTCCTCTTTATTTTAGATCAGAGTAAATAACATTAACACTTCCAATCGTTTTGTGAATTGCACAACCTACTAATTTTCTCTATCACTGCATTAATCCTTTAATTGTTTGAAAAATGTTATACTGACACCACTTGTACATTATATCCTGTCTCCTTAAAAGAGATTGTTGTAAATGTTCAAAAATACAGGAATGTTTGTGCAATCTCAAAAAACCTTGAGAGATGTTGGTTTTCACATTATAGAACCACAAAACAAGCTAAGGCAATCAAATTTGTTAAACTGGTCTATATTGAAAAAATATCCAACAAATCAATTTCAATTGAGTTGGTTAGCAATTGAACAATTCAATTTAATCATCCACCGTACACTAATTTCAACCACGTAGAGATATCTTCAGAGATGTAGAATCCAATTTTTTAACACCTGTCTTTATCTCATTCTTAAAAGTTCTCAACTCAGTATATCACAGAATAAAAGCTGGGTCGTAGTATATCATTCCATGTTTGTTCACCCTCAAAGCTCTACCACCGCCACATTAAACTCTTTGCATCCATTGTCACGTGGTTAAATTGTTTGACACTATCACCATCGTTCAATCATTAGAAGTTGCCTATATTGCTGATGAACTGTTCAAAATTTCCATTGTGAACTGATCCTTGAATTTTGTTCAATCAAGTTGGAGGTTGTCATTTATTATCATCGTATTCTTGAGTAGTACTGCATTCTCATCATTGCCACCCATTCCTACTAATCAACCTTACGTTCCTAGTTATTCATTTCGCCTTACAAGGCACCCATCAAAACCGTATTGTGATTGTTACAAAGCAATGGCTGTGTATTTTCAGCATTTTTATTCAGTTTTGCTGCATTATAATTGTCATTCAATCTATTGCCAACTCTTTAAACAGTGATAGTATCAAGTTTTATAGGTTGAACCAAACAAAACATGGATAACCAAACCAAAATAAATGGAATCGTTCCTCTTCTAGCTGAAGTACTGAACCCAATTGTTTTTCCCGATGATATTTTCAATTTGGTTCTGTTTATTCATCAAAAGTGCAACATGCTCACGCTTAGGGATAGATCTGAAGGATTAGTGATCATTCCCTAAACAGTAATTCACATTCAGCACTGTAGATCCCTTCCCTCAGGCTACTTCAAACGTTAATTCCCACTTTCTGCTGCCTCAAGTTTTCTTTCCTCTAAATGCAAATTTCTTCTTCACAATTTACCTAGCAAACCTCTAGGAAGATTTTTCCATCCAAAGTAATTTACTACATTCCTTTATCACATCCCCGCTCCAGGTGCACACATGATCTAGCCATTCCTGATGTTACTTACCTCTCTAATTCTATTCTATCAAGTTGTAAGATAAGCGTTGATACCGCACATAGAGGCTATTCCAAAAAGGAACTAAGCTGCGCATATCCACAAATTTGTCATACACCAGCAAATATCAGAGTAAACCTAAAACAACAATGAAAGTAGAAAGGAAACCACCACCAAAGGCTAAAGATGAAAAATCCTGGCAAATGAAGGTGACCGTGGACATCTGGCTAATTCTACCGAATAAATTATGTAACTAGCATCCAATAAATAGTAGGTAACAAATAAAAACAAGTAATAAACCTAAATTGATTCCATAACTTAGTTTGATGAAACACAAGATACTTTGTTCAGGATATGCTAGCAATAAACGCGAGGTGATTTACAACGACACAAAACTGATATTTGGTTGTGATGGATGTACCTGCATCCACTTGGCGGTGTGGTTGCTGATTTGAGAGGTTACGAGGCTGAAACTTCTCGTGCTCGTGTTCCTCGGTGACGAAAATCTCATGAGATTCCTCAAAACACTCGACGCCATCTCCCAAACCCTAAATTCGATCACACAGCTCAATTATCAGATCAATGAATCACACGGGAGATGAAGGAATCGCAAATCGTATTCTATGTTCTTTCTCTATTGAAACCCGCACCTTCCGTACGAAAAACAACACAAGTCAGTCACAGAATGTTCATGAAGTAATCGGGCCAATTCCCACTATTCGAACGGGCTGTCCCATGTCTTTTGGCCCATCAATAACAAAATCTGCATCTCATCATACGGCTTTTTTACTTCCTCCACCCCACAATTTCCTCGTGCACCCGCTCCATTTTCCAAAATGATCATTTCATTTTATCGTGGTGGTGTCGTACAATAATAAAGGGTGTTGGAGTCATTTCATATTATGGTGGGGATGCAGTTAGTAATTGTGAGTGCGAGAAGCAATAGTCCTTCTTAATCATACATACACTATTTACAAGTAATGCATAAATCAGAAAACTATAAAATGAGAGTGGGATATTGTGTGGTTTAATAAGGAATTCAAGAGGTATATACTGTTAGTATAAAAATTTGCATTATTAATAAATTAAAATCATTTTTTTTGTTAGTGTTTGAGATAATGTCATTAAAAGTAATTTGCACTTTTAGACGGTAAACCATGATTCCATAGTATAAAATACCATATCCTTTAACAAGGCAAAACATCTAGAATATGTTTTTCTTTAAATGTATTTCTTCACCATGCATAAAATGTAGGTTACGTATGTTAGAATTTTAAGTTTCACGTTAGATAAAAATGAAAAAATAAATTATTATATGAGATTAAAGATCTATAATTAATTTTCTTAAGATTTTAGACAATGATACAAATTTCTTATATAATTAGATTTAGGTTTTATTGATATTGTATGTTTCTAGTTAACTTTATAAATTCAATGTTTGACATAACTTAAAAAAAAAAATTAAGTCAACTGCTATCTTCCTTGGTGGTGGGATCAAATGTTAGAGCACAATTAGTGAGTGAATGTTTAAAAAATGGAACTGTGAGCTTGTTGCCATATTTCTAAAATAGTTGCATACTTGGCTTGCACGCCACATGTTCGTGAATATGTCAATGTACAATTGAGAGTACTTGTAAACAAAAAAAAAAAGGATATCAATGAAAAGGTCAACTTAGTGACAACACTTGCCCTATAGAAAAGTCAGGTTTTCACAGCATATATACACTTCATACAAGTTTGGCAATGGATGTAAGCTCTGTCAATAGAGAAAGGAATGGATGCCCCCAAGGAGTAAGTTTTTCTGAATATGAATCACTTGAGAAAAACATTGTTGTAAGAGTTTATATGGAGAGGAAAATAAGATACATGAAATTTACTTCATTAAATATGATCAACCCCACTTCTGGCTTTTATATTACATTTCATTAAATAGCTCACAGTTCTGATTTCTCCCTATTTGCAGTCATCAAAATGTTGTAACCATAGATGTCCATGCTGCTAAAAATCTGCTAAATTCATCAGATTATCGTTATCTGGATGTGAGGTAGCAAAAGGTTTAAATTTCCCCAGTTCCATTCTCTATTTGAAATTGTGTGGGAACTAACCGATGTTCTTTCTTTTGCCCCTGAAATAGGTCGGTTGAGGAATTCAATAAAAGCCATGCTGAGAATGCTTATAATGTCCCCTACATGTTCATCACAGAAGCAGGTAAAATGAGCTTAAAGGGGCAGTATAAAAGTATCAAAATCTGGGGTGGTTATCTCATCAAATGTGAATTTTTTGCATTTCGCGCTGCAAACATTTTATGATTGACAATTTTTCTTATATGGAAATGAACAGGACGGGTGAAAAATCCAGATTTTGTTGAGCAGGTGGCAGCAATATGCGAGAATGAGGATCATTTGATTGTGGTAAGAAACATGTAGCCTTTAAGTTTCTAAATATACAACAATTTCTGAATTCGATTTGTGACGATGGATGACAAATTCAGGCTTGCAACAGCGGAGGAAGATCACTCCGAGCCAGCGTTGACTTGCTTGATTCGGTACGTTTTAGTCCTTTATAATATAATGACTCTAATCTTGCGGAGATTGCTTATTAATATGTGGTAAAAGAATATTGTAAACAACACATGACATATGATGTTATAAACGAAGGGATTTAAACATGTTGTGAATATGGGAGGAGGCTACTCTGCATGGGTTGATGCTGGATTTGCTGGGGACAAGCCACCAGAAGAGCTCAAAACTAGTTGTAAGATTCGTCGTTAAAGAGTTCTATTATTCCCATGTTTTTATGATTTGAATAAGGAAACTTTGAAACCATTTGTAATTTTCTGTGTGATAACACGTACTTTCAGTTTCTTTCATTATTTTTACTTTGCCAAAAAAGTGTAGATGTTTTCGATAATTCAGGTGTGGATCAAAGATTGTTCTTACTCAGGAAGTCTTGATGATCCAGCTATGTGAAAATAAATTAGTAATTTTTAAGTGCTTTGGGAAATTTCTAAAGGTATAAGGCAAGAGACACGATGTTAATTATAATGAACCCTAATTTTCACATTTTCTCCATTAGAGAACAGAAGAAAAATACATGAAAGTACAAGACTTGAAGAGACAGTGAAAAGGTTAATTTAGGTAGTCATGTTACTCTCACGTAACACTTCATGATTTTAGACTCTTTTTTTTCGCCAACAGAAGAAAATTTATATGGGGTTGGCCAAGGGAAAACGGAACAAAAATACTGTCGCTCACAAGTTTTAAAATGACGGAGAAAACATTCAAATTAATGTTTTTATTTGAATTATCTGAAATAACTTATTATGTATCAATTAACTTTTTGGAATAAAAATAAAAATTACCAAAAAAAACATTTTTTTAGTTCTTTTTACCATCTCATATTTAAGATTCAAACTCAAAATGACTTTACTAAGATATATAATCTCATATTAGTCAATCCACTTAAAATGGCTTACTAAGCTGATATAATCTTTTCAATATTTTTTTTTTGTTGAAACATATAATCTCATCAACTAATTATGTGTTAGTTAGAAAATTATTTACTAACATTTGAGTATAATATTTAAAGAAATTATCACAAGAAACCTTTTTTCCACAATTATGCCTTTGGATTATCCTCTTTGTGAAATACATTCACTTGTCACAACGATAACTCCATCAAAACATAGCTTTACGTATTTTCTATCTACCTACCAATTATCAAAAGATAGTGATAATTCTTATTTTAAATTATTTTTTGTGTAAAGCAACATGTAGTGCATAGTAATGTGCAAAACAAAAATAACAATAATAATAAGAGAAAAAAAAACACAATTAATTTTAAATCTAAATATTATAACTTTGAATGACAGAATAAAAAAATATATTAAAACAAAGTATTATGTACATATTACTATAAGTAATTATCATATTCTTAAACATTCCATTTTGTATACATGAATAGCATAAACATTTTAAAATGAAACTTTCACTTTATGAACATTAAATACAATTTATTGGTGGTTTGAATGATTTCAAATATAAATACTAAATAAGTAGCAGATTTTTATATAACAAATAATATTTTCTATAAATAATTTACATTTTCATTAGATATTTCTCATATGTGCTGAGACACGATAAATTGCCTTTTGATATGTTCCCCTCAGCAAATATCTATACAATTTGAACTTGATTTCCTTCGTTAAGAACATATCCAAACCCACACTAAGCACACGTTTGGTGCATGCATCCATTATTTTGACGTGAGTGCGTATTTGATGTAGAGACAAACACGTCAAACCATTTGATATCTTGACAATGTACAGTTACACTTAATGAGTACCAAATCCATTAAAATCCCCAAAAAGTAAAAAATATATGCACCGTGTAAACCTTATCAAAGAGAATTAGTTCACCAAGTAAAATTTTTCCCAAAATAAAATCATATTCAAGTGTTGTATGTCTCGTGATTGACACTAACAAACCTCACTTAGTTACTGTTGGTAATCGCAATTTGTATATAATCATTATGTATACAAGAATATTCATTGCTCTTAATCAGTACATGTCTTTTTCCTGATGATATAACCTAAAAAAGACGATTATCCAAACATATCAAGACACTTTTTCATTACATATACAGTAACACTAGTGAATGGTAAACAAAGCACCCAATTAATGCCTATCAAGATAGAGATGGACACATTATTGTAACATGGGCTTTCTATAAACAAGAATTCCTTTCTATCCTGGAAGAAGCGTCAATGCGACCAACGTCAATTATTCCTCAAGAATCAGGAACTTTCGCATTCCCAGTAAGTAATACATTCCAATAAATTTTTTGGAGATGAATTTAGAACTACTGATACTAAAACTGCCACAACACTGCTACATCAACAAGATTCTAGACACACTCAATTAAATATAAATCAATTTTTCTGTTAATCGTCTTCTACAAGAATAATGGACGTAAGATGCAAAATTTCCATCAAAGTTATTTTGAATTAGCTAGAGGGACCAGGCCAATGCTACAAAACAAACAATAGCATTGGTGCAGATACCAAATAAGCAAGAAACCTGTACACTATAAAACAGAAAATTAAAAAACCAATCCTATGCTGTTAGGTTCCGTTCCATGATCTATGGACTGTCACAAACGACTTTATGAGACGGGAAAATTACAGTGAAAATATGTTGGAAATAAAAAAAGTTAAGGTAGTCAATGATGGATGATGAGCAAAGAGGGTGCCAAAGTCTACCGCTAACAATAACGAAGACATACCGATCTGCTTCTAACCTACAGAATGATTTGGCTGTACTGCTGAATAACTATTATGACGGTCTACCGACTGAAGCCAATTTCTCTACAAAATATACAACCATGCTTACATAAGACAACATAATATGATAAACTTACAGATCAATGCTCTTGCTTAACCCTTGCCTTTAATATGCCAGGGAGAGGAGGTGAGGTTGGAGGCCTATTTGACACTTTTAGATTTGTAGAAGGACCCTGTGGTTGGCACAAGCCTGACATGCTAGAACCTTCACCTCCAACGGTAAAATTGTGCGTCGTGTTATCTTGCTGTGGTCTCTCACAAAATTTCATTGCCTTGAGAACATAATTGTCGTCATGCAACTCAAAAGGAGTACTACAGAGAGAAGAAAAGGCATAAATAGTTAGGGGCAGATACATTTCCCAGCTCGGGATAAAAACTATGCAACCACAACCACTTCCCAACTTCTCTGCCAGAATTTTCTTGTACTAGCCATGATGTTTGACTGTTTAATCAAAATAGGATGCACTAGTTTGAGCTTCTTGACTTTATGATATCACTAACACTATAAACATCATTCGGAAAGAATTCCAGGTGAAGCAATAGTAGCTTTCTTACCTATTGAAATCAAAATGAACAAGCTGCATATCTTCTGATATTTCCACTTCTACAGTTGCATGAGGACGTGTCTACAGTTTTAAAAGACCAGCAATATGAGATTGATTAATTAAGTTGATAATGTTCCTCTACCAATAAAAGCCTTCAGTCCTCTACCATCACAGCTATCTGATTAAGGTGAACTTACTAATAAAAGCCTTCAGTAGATACAAAGGCAGACTGAGTTAGGTGAACTTAGCAATACGAGTTGATAATGTTCCTCTACCATATAGTTTATACAACATTCAGTTGAAAAATTTAAATGTACACTCACAGAGAAAGTGAAAACATATTTCTAGCAAATTCGTTATGATGCTTAATAGGTAACTAACCACCATAGTTGGTTAGCAGAAAAGATAGTTCGAAACTAAGATATTTTAAAAAATGAGGCATGTTGCAGATAAATAAGAAAAATAAGTTTAAAGGGGAGATTTTATGGTGTGAATTGAGAGGGAATTAGTGCTGTTGTGGGAATGAACAGGCCTCTCGAATGTCCAAGGAATTATTTGTACTCTTTTTCTGTTTAATAGAAGCTTTGCAATCTATAATTTTGAGCCAGTTTCTACTTACTATCACAGATGCAGTGAGTAATGGTTTCATAATTAAAATAATATTCAAGGTAAACTTGAGCAGCATTCCCTATCAGGAAAAAAAAAAAAAAAAAAACACTAGACAATGGGGTGATGATATACCTGTACCAGAATAAAAGGCAAAGATACACCTCCACTGGGAGGATTTCCTGAGCTATACAACTGCTCATTTCTTTGAATAAGGTTCTGAAGGCCTACGAACTTGACATAACAATACAAGTAATTAGCAAACATAAACTAAACAAAAACATATGTAATTTGTTAGGGTATTCAATATGTCCAATTTCCCAAGTCCACAAATTCATTCCCATGTTAAATCTTTTATAGAGAGGGCGGGACTCACTTGCTCCTCAAGCTCCTGCAGATAGGCTGTTTTCTTTTCAATTCTATTCCTTAGCCCAAGACGCTCTGTCTGTTGGAATCAAATACATTTACATCTCACAACATCACTGCAGGATAAGCATAAGCCAAATTGAGCAGACTAAACAACTCCAGACTGTGGACAAACCTTTATTTCTTCAATATCATTCACACTGGTACGAGGAAGTCCCTTCCATTGGATTTCCTTTTTATCCTTAGAAATAATGTCCATCGCCATGAGAACGTTCAGAGCATCATACACCCTTCGGCGGATGTTTTTCTCATCATATTGTTGCTGACAAATGTTCATCACCAAAAGTAAGTCCACAAAACTCATTTTAAATCTTTAATTTGTGAATTGCATATAATATTGAAATTGTTTATATGATGGATAGAAAACCTGATCAGGGGTTAATTCGCTATTGGTTGGATCAGAAAATTCAGCAACAAGCTCATCTGCCACCTACAATATTAAAATAATCAAATCAAACTCCAGATGGAAGGACACAAATTATAATTCTATTATACTGAAACCAAAGCAAACTATCAATTTAAATGTTGCAAAAAATTGAGTTAAAGTAACCACCTAACCTCATTGTAAGTTGTTCTTCCCCTGTTTTCTACCTTCTCACACACTGGATACATGAAACAATAAATGAGAAGCAAAGCAAGAACAAAATTATCATCACTACCTACAAAAATAATGTCTACCTACTAAACACAAAAATTGAATTCCAAACACTATGATTGCAAATTTCACATTCAATACGCGATAGCTAAAAGTTAACAACTACGAAAGGTCCAATCCAGAAAACAAATTGACCAGATGAAAATAACCTTTCATGCTAAATTGTCGGAGACCTCTTCCACTCTTGTCCGGTCCAACTGCGCGCTGGCCTCTCTTTTTCTTCTTGCCACTGCGGTGAGAATCAAATAAAATTAAATTAAATTTTGACATAATAGAAACGAAATTCACAAAACTAAACAGCATTATGCGTGATAAGAAGAGAATATAATAGAACAGAGAGCACAGACGCAAGAGAGGCTTGTGATCCAGCGTCATCAGCGTGTAAGTCGAGATGGTTCAATTTGAGAAGTGTGTTATCGGCAGGAGGTGGCAAGCTGTTGGTGGAGGCGGATTGACCAGAAGCGGTGGTGGCGCAACCGAGCACCTCGTCGTCGTCTTCGTCTCCCATACCGAAGGAGACGAGGCTTAGGGCACGCGAAATGTGCGAACAGAAATTGGAATGGAACAGATCTGAGTGACAACACCTAGTTTTGTTTCTTCAGTCACTTCACGCAACAAACCACAGGTAATGCTGTTTGGCTCCAAAATTCATTTCTCACACTCCAATGCTCTCCCAACTGTGTATCCGCCCAAAAACACGGCATTTTATGAATTTTTCAGTTTCGTTAAAACAATATTTTTTCTTTTATGAATTATTCTTTAATTTTATCTTAAACAAAATAATCCTGATTTTTTTAATTTTCTTTTACTATTTATAAACTTAAGAGAGAGAAAAAACATCGAGAACAATACCAACTATCGTATATATATTATGAGGAAGAACATTAATGGGCATTTAAATGAACATATAAATACGATTTATTTAGCTATTTTAGTTTAATTATTACACTCACACAATTTATATAGATATAATTGATTTTAAAAATAATATTTTTTTGTGGATATTTAATTTAGGGTAAAAAGGATAATTTTAATTCTGTCATTATAATAATCGGTATAAAAATGTCCATTTTTATATTAATTATGATCGTGTTTAACTTTTATTTGCTTTGAATTGAAAAATAATATATTATACATGAGTCATTTTCTCAAATTCAAATTTTACATAAATAAATGATGTAGAATAATCTAATTTTTTATAACAGTGTGGTTCTAATTTTTTAACATGGTGACAATTATTTCGGAATTACAAGATAATGAATTATTAAAAATAATACAATCAAATATCGTGTAACTTTGTTTGTTGAACCATTAACCTAACAATTAAATGAAAAGTTTACTACAAAAGATAAATTTTAAATTATTTTCAAACACATTTTATATTAAAATATGTAATTAACTTGCATGTGTATTCATGTAATTAGAGTTGGTGCCTGATGTTTTAAGTGGAGGGTTAGAGAAAGACATTTTCTTTAAAGTTAATGACATTTTCAATCTAATTAGTTATTAATTGGTGTGATTTAATTGTTATTAAGATAATAAACTTATCCATCCATTTTAATGTGAATATGTATACATCAATTAATGTTTTTCATTAGGTTTTAAATATAGATTCTATCAACTGATTTGAGTGTGGTAACCCTTTTAAAGAAGCATTTTCATCTTGGTATCTTCATTTCCACTTATTTTTCTGCAAATATATGTATAATGGTAATGTTTGTCTTATCTTTCCTTGGAACATATTTAATACATAGATTCGTTTGAACTGGTCATCATTATTAAAATTTGACTTTGAAAATTTTAAGATTTTTTTTTAAAGTAAAAATTGGAATTAATTTATTTATTGAAAAAATTAATTCATATAAAAAATTCACAATATCTTTAATTTAAACTTTTAAGATAATAAATTTATAACTTTTTTCTAAAACAAATTAAAACAGGTTTCTAAACTTTTAAAACAACGATTTGTTTGAAAAAAATATATATGTTTTTAATATTTTATTTTTATTGAAAATTAAAATTAATCCCTTTTTAAAACATTGATTTAATTTAGTATCTCGAAATGTTTAAATTTATTCATTTTAATTAAATTTTATTAAATTTATTTAATGTTTCAAGTATATTTTTTAGGTGTTAAATAATATAAATAACTCAAATACTATTTTAACAAAATTTGATTAAAATAATTAAATTTATACATTTTTAAAGTTAAAAAACTAAATTGATTCAAAATTCTGAAACTAAATAGAATCAAAGTTTTAAAAAATAATTAATTTTAATTTTCACTACAAAATAAAAATATAATTTTAAAATAATTTAAAGACATGTTTTAAAGTATTAATTATTTTTGTGAATATGTAATGAGATAATATTGTGAATGTAACACTTTGATTAAAAGAAGAATTGCGGTGGAGCCTGTGCCCCTCAAATCAACACATACATGGCTCCACCACTGTTTCCGTATTAGTTATTGCAAAGTGCTAATTAACCAATTTCCATGTTATATGCCTCTTCATTTTTTCACTTTAGTTTATGGTAACGGTAACGGTTCTTTCTCCACTTTTAGCATGTTAAAGTTAAAAAGTGAAAATAGAATCTTAAAGTTAAACCGGTAACGAGGGAATCAATTTTGGTGCTGTTTTAACACAGATGCAGTATAAGCTTAATTACAATCTTAATACTGTTATATCTACTGGTAACGAACTCTTCTGCATATAATAACATATCTCTCTGGTATTTCGGGACAGATTATAAGAAAAAATAACAATATTATAGTGCAATGCAACATCTTTATGCTTAGAATTCATGTTGAAATGAAACGAAGATAACGGTACGAAGAGTTTTTGTCCCTGTTGAATCGATTGGTGTAGGAGATGATCTACATAATATAATCATATAATTTGATACTCAAGTCAGAATCTTTTTTATGTAAACTTTTAGTAATTCAACAGTGAGTCAAAAGTAAGTTTATTTTGACATTAGATATTTATTTAAAATTTATAAGAATTTGATCATCTCTTAATAATCATTAATGTGAACTTTAATCGTTTAACAATATCACATTAATTATACTTTAATTTTGCTTAACGGTTGTCGAGAACAAACAATTACAAGATGTCTTCTTGCATGTCACTCGCTTGGTCATTTTCTTCTAGTTTGTCACCATCCGGATCGGTTGAATCTAAACCCCTAATAACACTTAGCATTCTGTGATGAAGTAGCAGAAAAGTATTATAATAGAAGAGATAATGGAGGGAAATACAATTGTTTTGGATTTAAAAAGAGAAGATGGATGAAAAATGAAAGAAGGTAATGAGTAGGTGATGGAATTATGTTGATGTCAAAGTGAGGATGCCTCCTACCATCATATGACAACGTCTTTTTCTCCTTCCAAAAGTCCAACTAAAAACAGCTTCTGTCCCCTTCATGTTTCCATTCTTATGTGCATCTGTGCCATTTCTTCAACAAAGCGCTTCACTGCAAATTTGACCCAGCTACGTCTCTGTATGTCTGTGCCCCTATTAATATATAATAAGGGAGAAAAACACATAATTCAACAATAACAAAACATGAATAAATATGAAAAAGAAAGTATACATATATATATATATATAATGTCTTGGTAGCCATCATTTACGGGGGTAGAGCACTTAGAAATTTGAAACATATTTAATACCAATAATGCAGAAACTCAGTGCACTACATGGGGATCAATCATCAAACTGTTCTAAGGTCTACGATCTCGAGTATTTTCACAATTTGCTGTACTTATCATAAACTTTCACTAATTCGGTAACTTCGGTGTTTTCTCATTAGAAAAAACTTATATTTATTAGAGAAATACAATATCAATAAAATTTAAGCTATTCCAGATATAGGGTAGTGAATCTTCACAAAGCATATTTTCATACTTTCCTCTAAATTAGGTTAGGTAATCCTATGCATTTTAGTCCAAATTCCTTTCTGAGCTCCAAACCGTTTGTGTGTACCGGTTAAAAACACTTCAAAGTTTAAGTTAGTGATTACTCCAATAGAAAGTTAGAACAAAATTTTAAATTCGTAATAAATTAATCTACTTACCTTCTTACATTTGACCTTTATTTATAGGTTTTGAGGTGACTCTCACATTAATAAAACCTTAAACATACTCAATCCTTCTTAAACAACGCTTATTCATAATCTCGACTTGACAAGATATTTGAAGACGGTTGGTTGTCAGGATAAATCCGCTCGGTTTTCTCTCCTTTTGAACGGTTAGGTTGATGGGTCGCTTATCTAACTTACGGTTTGTTAGCTTCTGGGCTAAGTCCATCAAATGGTTTCATCGGATTAGTTGTCATATAACTTGTATGGTTATAAGATAGATAAGTTTAATCATGTAAGAAATTGATATTATTTTTTATCCAAAATTTTAAAATAATGAATTAATAGATATTCATTTTGATATGCTATTTCACTTTCCCACTTTTACCTAACATGAAACTTAGATTGATACTTAAATCATGAACAATTCTGTTTACCTTGCTTAGCAGAATCAAATTTTTTGCTATGTTTGAGTGAACTTTTTTCATTTATGAACTGGGTCCAGACTTGATATTAGAGAATAGGTGTAGAATGCGTTAACTTATACACTAAAGAAGAGGGGCTAATTAACGAAAATAGTAGTGAGGATAGACCACTTTGACTGGAGTTTGAATATCGTTGTCCTCATCTCAGAAGACCAAAACTTGATTGGTGGTGATTCTTTTAACCCTCTTAAGTGAAAAAGTATGCATAGAGTGCGATGTATAGATAGCTGTGTGGAAGTTCAATGATAAGACCTATTATTTTGTCTACTTAATGTGAGCCCAAGCTCCATGTTGTGTCCATAGCATTGGACCCAAATGGAGATTGTGTTACTGTTACATATAACAATTGCGTAAGCGTTTTGGATTTTTCTTGCAGAGTAACGGTGGAAGAATGAGGAGCTGTGAGAGAAAGCAGAAAACTAGAAGAAATTGATAAAGCCATATATGGGTGCATTCGTAGCGATAGTGTGTCTTATTTGGCGGCTTTGATCTGTTTGAGATGCATGAATTTCCACTGCTTAAACAAAAACAATAGCTAAGATCGACTTGTCAATTCCTTCTCTGCCATCTATCATTTTCTATCACCTATATGCTATATCATGCTATCCACACAAACCCTTTTTATGCTTTTTTTTTTCTTTTACTTTTTTTTTCTCTAAAATTTAAATATCATAATTAAATTGCTTTTACGTTACAAGACATTAAAGTGTGCATATAGAATTATTAAAATGTGGATCTTATCAAAATTTGCAAAAAAAAAAAAAACTCTGAAAAATTATATAATATTCAAACCAACTTTAAATAAAACAAGAGTTTATAAGAGGACTTGCACATTACTTTTCGTCCCTTTTAGATCATTTGAAGATAAAAGAAAAAAAAATAAGGATTCGATATATTTTAGTTTCTTATTTTTTTTAATTGATATCTAAATTTAAAACAAAAATTAGAGATAGATTCTTTTTAATTTTATTTTGTTAAATTTATTTAATATGTTTAATGCAATTCAGATTAATATTTAAATTAAAACGTGTTAAACAGTATAAATAATTTAAAGATAGTTTAAAACGTGGTTTTGATATGTAAATAAAATTAATACAATTAAATTATAAAAAATATATGTTTTTATTTTTAAAGTTTAAAGTTTGAGTATAAATGAATGAAACAAATTTGGGGAAAAAAAGTTGTAATTTCTTATCAAAATTTAAAAGTTAAATATTTAACCCAAAAAATTTAATATTTATATATATAAACCAAAAATACATTCATTTCAAAACTTATTATAATCATACATATTAGTAATTTAGAAAGTAAAAAAATAAAGAATGTATCCCAATTTAAAGTTTCTTTTGATTTGGAAATTAAAACTTCTTTATAATTTTAATATATTTAAATTATTCTTAATTAATGTGACAATATTGAGTTTATTAAAGTAATCTATGTTCTAAAAATTTGATTTTGAAAATGTGACAGAAATATTTATTTTGAAAAGAAAGTATAGGAAATTGGAAAATGAAAGCTTTATAGCAGAAATTAAAAGTATAAAATGAAGGGTGGGCCAAGTAGGTTATAAAGATAAGCAAAGAATGGCTGCCTTTGATTTCTTGTCTAATCATCCAACCATTGACTCGGACAGAGACGTTTAATTTTGTCCGCTTAAGTTTCTCCTCTCTTTTCACCCTCATCACTTTTAATCAAACACCTCCTAAATGCGGATTTGTAAATTCTAACACTGATTAAACGGTGATTAACTGCAATTAATTAAAAAGATTAGAAATTGATTAGTAGAGAGAGTTGACTGGGTGATGACGTGGGATGAGTGGAATACACGGAGAATGAGAAGAGATGAAAGCGAGAGATAATGAATGGAAAATCCCGTCAAAATATCCTGCACCGTTGCTTTCCATTCCGTTTCACCATATTTCCACTTCCGTTGGTCCAAAACACCTGGGTCCCACTTTTCCTACTACTACCCTCTACTCTCGTGGACCCCACCAACCGCCCTCAAAATTAACACCCCACACCACACCCTTTTTTTTTATTAATTTTAAATAATTAAGATATCTGAATATAAATATTTTTAACTATATACTTAAAATGAACGGAATCACTGAAAGTTTCTAATAAATTTAATATTTCATTTACTAAATCAACAAATTGAATGAACAGTACTTAAAATTTTAGCAGTGCTGTCACACTATTTTGCTGCTGTAAGCTGACATGTGTACAGTCTCGTGGCAGCTGGACCTACTAATGTTAGAGTGTGATACTATTTTTCAGAGCATAAGATCGTTTTCCTTATTTATTTTCTACTAAATTATAAAAGTGGGATAAAAAAATTAAATTGAATAGAACTATGTGCCTGTCGACTGGACTGGACCAGCCAGCCAGGGAAAATAAAATACTGTACGATTTAATACTATTATTAATTATTAATTATTATGAAATGTTAACATGATTTCTAGATAATCTTTTATATTTTCCTTTTCTGAAACAAACGAAGTGTGAAACTGTGTTTTGTTTTGAAAAGACGTAAGAGTCTGTTATTTCCATACATTTCGAATGTAAAACAACAATAAGACAACGTTTAACAGGATACGAAATATGGACTAAACTACAAATTGAGAAAATGTTGTACAAATAATACTTCTGTAGACAATAATCACATTCAACACGTCCTTTTAGAAAATAAAATCAAGCATTGCCTTATTTACTTAAAACTAAAAGTGTATTTAGCCTACAAATAATAATTTCTTATGATATCAGATAAATAGTAAACTATTATCCATAAGACGTAAAATGAAAATTTGCATGGGTTAAAATGTAAATAAGTTTATGTATAACAGTAATGATGTTTAAGACAGGTTTAATGGTGTTAATTTTTAAAAGAAAACGTGTAAGTAAAGATTAATTAAAGAAAAAAAAAAAGAGTGTGACATTAAATATGCAGAGAAGTTTGTTTTGGCATTGTGTGGGTTACGGAGTTTGTCAGTGATCCGATTGAATTGTTGTATGCATAATAATGCATTGCATGTGGTGAAGACGGAATCGATTGGATAACTAGAAATGAAGTCACATGCGGGATCACGTGAGTTTCCATATAAAAAAATAGTACTCCGCGAAGCAAATCAGGAAATATTAAAATGACTGTAATAATGATTTATTTAATTTTCCAAATCAGAACTAGAATTCGAAACTTTACAGTATTGGATTGGAATAAATTGTAAAAATGTCGATTTGGTAAGGTTCGAAAGAAGAAGCATTGCGAAAAGAGGTTACTAAACTTAACTGGGATAAATAAAATTAAAATATATATATATATATATATATATATATATATATATATATAATATAAAAATAATATTAATAATAAAATGAAAAAAGAAAAATGAAAAATGAAAGTGGGACCATGGGGATGGCGTCTTTTTGAAATGGCTTTAATCAGGTTGTCGTTCTAGGTTGCCTTGCTTCTTGGTTCTCTTTCTCTTTCTATCTCTATCTCTTTAATCTCTTTAATCTCTCATCGCTTCAACGGTTCAATCAATCAAGCCTACTCACTAACACACCACTCACATACCTCTTACCTTTTTATCTTTGGTTGAGTTCACACTTCATACTACTGCACCCAACTGGAGCCAAGGCAACCCAGTTTCCACTGAATCGGATCCTCCGAAATATTATTTATATTATTGTATACATAGGTAGGCTTCTACTGCTTCTACTACTACCACCCCTGCTACTTCACTTCACTCTCACTCTCTTTTTCTCTCTCACTCTCAAACAATCATTCCAGTAAATGAAATGCTGTGATGTGATTTGCAGAGAAGAGGGAATGGCTTACATGTGTGCAGACAGTGGAAACCTCATGGCCATTGCGCAGCAAGTCATCAAGCAGAAGCAGCAGCAAGAACAGCAGCAGCAGAAACAGCATCAGCAGCACCACCAACATCATCATCATCATCACCATCACCACCATCACCAACATCATCTCAACCCTCTCTCTTTACATCCAATTCCATGGAACAACACTCCCACTCTCGGCTACCCTCTCCATCCCACCGACTTCCCCGACCCCTTCCAACCCGATCCCCCATTCCACTTCCCGGACACCCAATCCGCACCCGCACCGGCTCCCTTCCGCTTCTCCGATTTCGACTCCGACGACTGGATGGACTCCCTCATCGCCGCCGCCGACACCCCCACCTGGCACACCAATGCCGATTTCCCCTTCCCCTCCGATCTCAACCGTCTCATCTTCCCCTCCTCCGACACCGCCGCCGCCGCCTCGCTCCCGCTCCAACCAACACCTCCCCCGCCGCCGCAGGAACCCGTCAACGCCGGCCTCTCCTCCGAACCCGAGTCCGCTCACCCGCTCCTCAAAGCCCTAACAGAGTGCGCCTCCCTCGTGGAAAGCGAACCGGATCAGGCCGCGGAATCCCTCGCCCGGCTGAGAAAATCAGTATCGCAGCACGGAAACCCCACTCAGCGAGTGGGCTTTTACTTCTGCGAAGCCCTCTCCCGTAAAATATGGGCCGAGCAGGACAAGGGAGAGCCCAAAAGCGCGAAGACAACCACCTCAGAGGAGTTGACGCTGTCTTACAAAGCCCTCAACGATGCCTGCCCTTACTCCAAGTTCGCACACTTAACCGCCAATCAAGCCATCTTGGAAGCCACCGAAGACGCCTCCAACATCCACATCCTGGACTTCGGCATCGTCCAAGGGATTCAGTGGGCCGCGCTCTTGCAGGCTTTCGCCACTCGCTCTTCCGGAAAGCCCAATAAGATCAAAATCTCTGGGATTCCCGCCATCGCTCTTGGGGCCTCTCCCGGCCCATCTCTCTCCGCCACCGGCAACCGCCTCTCCGAGTTCGCCAAGCTCCTCGACCTGAACTTTGAGTTCACGCCTATTCTCACTCCCATTCACGACCTCGACCGCAACAGCTTTTGCATTGACCCCGACGAGGCCCTGGCCGTGAACTTCATGCTCCAGTTGTACAACCTCCTTGACGAGCCTCCGACCGCCGTTGACACCGCCCTCCGGTTGGCGAAATCTCTCAACCCCAAAATTGTTACCCTCGGCGAGTACGAGGCAAGCTTGACACGTGTCGGCTTTGTGAACCGCTTCAAGACCGCGTTCAGGTACTTCTCCGCCGTTTTCGAGTCGCTGGACCCTAACTTGGCCGCGGACTCACCGGAGAGGTTTCAGGTGGAGAGCCTTCTCCTGGGACGGCGAATCGACGCGGTGATTGGGCCTGGGCCTGTGAGGGAGAGTATGGAGGACAGGGAGCAGTGGAGGGCTCTGATGGAGCGTGCTGGGTTTGAGTCTGTGAGTTTGAGTCATTATGCAGTTAGTCAAGCGAAGATACTTCTATGGAATTACGGTTACAGCTCTCTGTTTTCGCTGCTTGAATCCACGCCGCCGGGCTTCTTAACTCTCGCTTGGAAAGATGTTCCTCTCTTGACTCTCTCCTCGTGGCGCTAATGCTTCTTCTTCTTCTTCTTCCTTTCAAATCAAAATGGGAACCCTTTCCACCTGGTCCTTTTTTCTCTGGTGTGGAACCGCTAATTATTAATTATTTGTCTATATGCCATGGAGGATCCCTCTGCACTGCTGCACATTTTCAATCTCAACTCACAGACGCGGCCATAATTCTGTCATTTGGGAGGATTGCCACTTTTAGCAGTTTGGTCCTCTGCTAGTTCCACACCCCTTACTTCTTTCGTTTTCAATTGATTTTTTTTTTATATATTTTTAGTAGCTTTTTTTCATCTGGCAATGGTGTTATTAGCTTGACTAGGCAAACAGTGACAATGGGAATAGGAAGTTATGGGATGGAGAAATCTTTCTTTCTCATTGCTTCTGGTCATTGTGACTCTGTAAATTGGATTTTGTTGTATGGGTTTAAATTGGTCTGAATGTCAAAGGATTTTATCTTTTTATCTTTTTATCTTTACCTTCCCAACGCTACACAGGTGTTATAAATCATTTCCTTCATAAGTTGCAAATCTGCAATCTGCTTGTTTACCTTGTCTGTTCAAGATGGATTCAATTTCGTCCAATGTAAATCATGTTGGGAAAAATACTGTTATTTGAGACGTAGTGGGTGGTGTTGTTGAGGAAAATGTCTGAGTATTTTACTCGAGGAGAGATTATTTTTAACTATTTGCGTGTGTGACTGATTGGTGAGGGAAAACCCAAGGAGGTGCTGCATGGAAATTGGTGCGTAATGACTGACGACATGACTCACTCCTTTTGCTCTGGCATCCTATTATTCATGCACAGTCAACCGTGAAAAAATGTATTACTTCACTTTCCAACTTACTATTTTGTGGGGAGAAGCGTTAGCTTGCTCGGGGAGGAAGCCATCTGATCTGGATAAAGGTTGTTTCTTTTAGTGTTTTTTACGAAAGTTTAGACAGCGTGGCTTTGTTGGTAGTGGTGGTGATGTTTCTCAAATCTATGGGCCATATGGGTGGCTTTGTTGTGTGTCTCTTTCGTGCTGCAATGAAGCTCCTTGTGTTCCTGGCACGGCAGAGACGGGGAAGATGAATCAGCCTCTTTATGAGTCCAGAGCGTGACAAGGGAGACTGCCACTGCTGTTTCTGGAGTTGAGTGATTGCGACAAGTCAAGGTCGTGACTTGTGAATAAGACGTTCTCTTATTGAGCTTGATTTGGCAAAGGGTCCCATAAACGTAGACTACACTTTGTGAGGCTGGGTATGCGTCCTATTCCCCACTTTATATGCTGCTTCATAACTCACCCAGTACCTTACCTTCCCTCATCTACAACGCCATGCCCCACAACCCAAAAAATGAAACCCAAGTGTTTCCGTAACCCATAACTGTCATCACACATGCTTCATTGTTTTTTTTTTTTCTTTATTATCATTATTTTTGTTTTCTTGCAGATTGTTAATTCATTCGGATAGCCATCTGTGAAAGTTTTGTTAATCAGCAGCACCTGAGATTGAATTCGGATACTTTTTAGGTTTGGGTTGCTAATCTGGCCATGTTCTTTCTGGTTTTCAGGTCTCAAATACATCAATGGCAACCGAATCAGAACGTGGGTATGAAAGGAAAACCGTAAGAATTGAGGAAAATAGGCATTCGTTGTTCAGTCAATGAAAAAGGAAAATAGCTCTTGTAAAAGAAAAAAACTTTTTGAAGTTTACTCGTATTCACAGCTATTTAAAATCAATATATGGTTAATTTAATCCACTGAAGTAATCCAAAGATAGAAACGCGTTCATTTATGCACTTTAGTGACTGTTCTGAGCTTTGATGACTTCTTTTGATCAATTTTTAGAAAGGCACCAAAACCCAAAATGTGGTTTTTAGTTTGCAGTTCTATTTCTAGGCTTCAAGCTCTGGTTTCATATTAATCGAAGATGTTATTTTTGGTGGACACCTCATATGAGATGCATGCGAGATACAACTAAGTTTTTTAGGTTGTTGTATCTTTAAATTTTGAACTCTCTTGCATTTGGCTTATCTGATCAACATAGTTTTCTTCATATACCACTTTCGTTAAGCTTATGTTTACACCACTGGTGACCCGCACATGGGCTAAACTAAGGTTCTACATGAATAGCTTTCTGGTTTGCGAAAAGCATGCCAACTGATGCATTTGGTGGCATAGTGAAATCTCTATTTCAGTGATTTGGTGATACAATAAAGATAGGGTTCTGGAAGGAGCTGGTGGACAACTTGATCGGATCACATTTTTTTTTCTCAAGTGTTAAATGCCATAACAGCTCCTGGTCCCATAAAGTTGTGGCCCATTGACTTCTTCATTGGGGGGAATCTCTAAATAACTTGTGTCAAAGAGGAAATTGTATTTAAGTAGTATTGGATCCATTTCTTTGTGATGCAACCATTTGTACTCTGATTATCGCTGATTGGTTCTTTTACTGTTGAGCACTCTAATTAATTCTCTAACTTACAATATCTGGTTTTGATGCTGTCTGCTATGTGTTTGATTAATTTCGTGCTATCTTGTTCGTGTGATAATAATAATAATTCAAATTATGTAAATCCATAAGAACCCTTATGATTATCTCGATTTTTCAGAATTTGGTCACCATACACACCAATACTTAAACTGCTTTGATTGAATACTGATGCTGAGATACCAA
Organism: Vigna radiata var. radiata; assembly: GCF_000741045.1. Lineage (NCBI taxonomy): Eukaryota > Viridiplantae > Streptophyta > Magnoliopsida > Fabales > Fabaceae > Vigna > Vigna radiata. The sequence goes on from NC_028352.1 coordinate 1,454,101, forward strand.
AGTTTTGCTGACTTCTTGGAGAGCCGAAGTGACAGTGGCCATCGTTTTCACCAAACGGTCATCTCATTAACTCATACTATGTTACCCTTTTCTTGTTGCCTTGTGCATTCGTGAAAAATAGAGCTATCATTGTCCATATGATCGATCATTTCCTCTCAAGGTTTGACAAAATAGAAGGCTTCATAATTTACAAATACACAATAGTCAAAAACTTAATAACTTGAGTACTTATGAATTGGAGATATAATCACAATTAAATAGAGTTAATAATACATTTAGTTGGTATCTGAACAAGTTTGGATATATATGATATCACTAATACGTTACAAATTAGTAACTCTAGCAGTTACTCAATTTAATATATTGATATCTTTTATAGTTTTTAATGACTTACAGATATATGTTTTGTTCATCTTTGTTAACAGTTCGATGATGATATATGAGAGGATTCAACTTTGACTTTCTAGGAACTACTCTTTCGATAAGAATACCTTGTATTTTTCTGACCAATTTCTATGAAGTTTAGGATAGGAAGTTTCTAAGAAACTCAGGTTTTCGTTTCATCCCATTATGTCACCTCTAACTATTGTTCCTCTTGTTAATGACCTGGCCACTTCCATTCCCAACACCGAAATTTGGATGATATAAGCAATTCAATTATTAGCTAGGAATTTTCTCCCAGTCCCAATCCTGGATCAGTGGATTAGTTCTTGTTACTTATTACATATTCCACTTATTTTCATCGCATAGTATATGCATTTTTTATTCGAATTATTAGTGTATACAGTTTTACTTGATAATGAGATATTAAAAGGAGAATGCCTTATAAGTAAGTTGCAAGCATTTTTTTTTTTTAAATTTAGTGTTTTGTTACATTAAACCAAAAAGGAAAGAAATGATGTGTATGAGTTTTCAATTTTTAAGAAAACGAGACTCTGGGATTGGAGTTAAATTACTCTAATAACAATGATAAAAGACTCAATGATAAAAATGATCAGTTTTTGTAATTTTTTTGATAAAATTGATGTTGGTTCCCTCAATATTCAACATATGAGATTGTTTGAAAAAAATTTAAAAAAATAGCAATGAGAGCATTTCCTTTTCATTATTTCTTTACGCAATGACATTTAAAGGACATAGGCCCGACAGTATTGGCTGTTTAAAAAAAATTAAAAAGAAAAATAGCATGAGAGCATTTCTTGTTCATTGTTTTTTTACACTATAACATTTAGAGGACATGGTGTATGATGTTAGTAAAAAAAATTTAGAAGAGATGATTTATATGATTATTTTAAGTTTGATTTAAAGGAAGAAAATTTTTTATCCGTAATTACGAGATGAAATTTTTTTTTATCCAATGGGTTTTGAACACCAAAGGATGCATGCATGTTTAGGGATGCAAAAATATCGGTGTCCGGGAATATTCGTAAATAAAATCTGATGCAGATAATTAGTATTCGTAAGTATTTATTACTCGTGGGTAATCAGTATTTTAATATCTCTCTCGGATCTAAGTATCATATTATCCCGTGAGTATCCATTACCTGCAAAATGAAATTAAAATTAAAATTTAATTTATATTTTATTTAGGTAAACTTAATTAAAATTAAAATTAATTTATTTTTTATTATGTTAAGTTTTAATTTAATTAATATTTTATTTAATTTATATTATATTATATTTTTATTTTTAATTTTATTTTATTTAGGTTTTTTAAAAAAAAAATTATAGAACATTTTTTTAAATATATGCAAGTATCCACCAATACCTGCAGGTTTTAAAATACTCGACATATATTTTTTTAAAACAGGACGAGTAATGGTAGATTTTTTTTGTTGTACGTTGGGTAGCTAGTAGGCACTATTCGTATTTGACCCAACCTATTGTCATCCTATGCATATCCCAATGGTTATATACTGTATAGAGACAATGAGTTTGCTTCACGGCAAGTATGTACAATATGTGGTTTATCGTTGTTTAAAAAATAAAATTGATGGAAATAGTGGTGATGAAGACAAAGATGGCCCAATTGCTCAGGGGTGTGATACTTGTCTTTAATGCCTAGGTTAATAGGGTGGTTTGCTATGAAAGAAGATTCTAAGAACATGAAATAACACGTTGATGGAAGAGAGTGTGATAATTTTCTTCTACACCTAATTGACTCTCCATAATGGACAAAGATTAATGAAGAATTTGGTGTAAAGCCAATAAACTTAAGACTTGGACTTACTATAAATGGATGAATCCTTATGAAAATTTAAGTAGTAAACATAGTTCATGACCAATTTTCTCAAAGATTTACAATTTATCCTTTTTGTTGTGCATAAAGAGAAAATATATTATGTTGTCTATAATGATATCAGGTTTTAGGCAACCTGAAAATGACATTGATGTGTACCTGAAACTATTGATCGATGATTTGAAAATGTTTTAAAAAAAATGTCATATTCTCAAGAAGGCAATTAGACAACTATTTGTTGTGGTATTCATCATTAAGAGACCTTAAACTCTTACTTGACCAACGTTCTTAGATGTTTGTTTTCAACTTTGACATTAATTCGACATTTTCGACTAAGATATTGAAGTTTTTTCTGAACTTAAAGATAAAAAATAACATACTTCAAGAAAGTTATTTTTGTGATAGTGTAAATTGATGAATGTCTCCTATTCTCACTTGTTTGAATCTGCTGCACTCTATGATAATGTATAGTTACAAACTGAAATTAATGACACTGATGTAACATTGTAAAATCAATTCCTTTTAGGAGACTTTATTTTAAACGAGTTCTACCATATATCATTTTTAAAATTTTCTTAATAGTTCTGTTCTAATGTAAAAGGTCTATAAGCAAACGCCTTATGCATTGATAAATAAAAAAATGTGGGTTGAAGTTGGAGTGATCACTGCATAAGTTCTTTGATATGGAATGTGATTCATACCGTGGTAAATACACAATATAGTAAGAAAAAAAGATAAAAAAAATAAACATAAATTCATCACTAGTTATTATTGTTTATTCATATAATGTGTAACTACAGATGAATTAAAGAAAAGTTGCAGAGTACTAAATACAGATATATAGAGATAATAATGTGACTGCTTAGAGGCATTTGGCTTCTATCTCCTCCAGAGTAAGCCCCTTTGTTTCTGGTACAACAAAGTATATGAATGCAAGGGATGCCACGGCTATTACACAAAAGATGTAGAACAAGATTCCTGCTCCCAGTAATTCCTATGATGAAAACAAGAACAAAGTTTCAGACAGGCATTTTACTGAAGTCAGTGGGTTCACTGAATAGCAATTTCAATATTATGTTTCATTACACAACCTAATGTTAAATATATTATCTTTATCTTTTATCTTTATTATCAAGAGAGGAGGAGAGCATTCTATTAATAAGATAACATGCAGTTAAGATGACATCTCCTAGTGATGGACAGAAATATGTACACCAAAACAAAATGGAAGGGAAAAGAGAGACAGGTTGTGAGTTCAATATACTAACAACTAACATTTGTCGATAAAAAGAAAAACAAATAGACAGGCAATCATATGATTGATGATGATGATGATGACAGATTTAAAATATGTAAATGAGTTTATGATCTGCTGTTGAAGTTGCTCATCACCTCAAGTGGTGAAAAAGCAAATGTGACTAGGGCATTTGCACCAAAATTGACGAGTACTGCTATACCAAGTCCTCGACCTCTTAGGCGTAAGGGGAAAATCTCTGCTATCATGAGCCAACCAATTGGACCAAAGGAAATCTGAAAAAAGACAATGGAGAACCCTTAAAATACCACTGCATAGTGTAAGCATTGTGAGAAAAAAACAAATTATACATTCCATGTACTCTCAGCAAGACTATAGTATATATGATCTAAAGAAGGATATAAGAAAGAAGCATATTCACCTGGTAACAGCCTACGTACAACAGCAGACCAACTACAGCAATAACTGGTGAGTTATCCAAGAAAACGTAGTATGAACCCATAAGGAATAAAGAGATCACCTGTGATACAAGTAAATATGAATTCTTAATTCTTAAACAGGATCCTGAACTGAAGTTTTCATGTCAAAACTGTTCGTCTTATAAATTAGCACTAATTAGTAGACTGGCCTAAGCCTCTCACTTTGAGATAGAACTGGGGAAGAGTTCTTTTATCAGGAAATTACTATCAAAACCATCCTACAGAATCAAAGAAACAAGAAGGAACTTACTATTCCTGAAACTCCTCCCAGAAGTAAAGGCCTCCTTCCAAGTTTATCAACAATGAGAACTGCCACTCCGGTCATAATCAACTAGAACATAAACAAATGGTCATAAATTTGGCAAAATGAAAAAGAAAAACAAGAAAGGTTTTCAGAAATTATAATCTATTAAGAGTTACCAAAACAAGAGAGTTTACTTTTTGTTTTGATGAAAGGATTTATTAAGAAACACATGCACACATGCATATAATTTGCAGAAAAAGCATGTGTATACTCTGAGCTCATTGAATATTATAAGAACGACAGAAAGAGTTAGATAAAAGACATTTCAAAGTTCATCATATGGACAATCCACTACTGTAGTACTAATGAAACTGCCAAAGAAACTACTGTAGTACTGTTTTGTTTTAACACAAATTTACAATCACTAAGAACATGAGGAAATGAGATCTACCTTAAAAGCCCCAAGGAGAATAGAGACTCGGGTTGCATCAGATGCTCCGGAAAACCCTGCACTCTGCAAAATGGATTGGATTATAATGTTATTTTACTTTGCTGATACAAAACAATAGATTATATCCATTTGCAATAATTTTGCTTGACTAAAACCAATATAATACCTGAAAGATTGATGCAGCATAGTAGAGCACACTTGGCTGCCCTGTGATCTGTCATAATTTGCAGACAGTTGTGTGAATATACTAAAATGAAAGCATCTGGGATGATTTTTACTAATTTATTTGAGTGATTGCAGTACCTGCTGAAACAAGACCAGTCCTGCACCAATCCAAAGGGCTTTCAAGCATTTTCCTTGGAATAATTCTCCGAAGGTAGCTTCCTTTTCTCTTCCTATATAAGAAAGTTCTGCAAGAATCTCATCAACTTGGCCATGAGCTGAATCACCACTAGCCTGACCTCGAAGCTGGCACAAACTACGAATTGCTATTTCTTTCGAATTCTGAACATCTCCTTTTCCCTGTATAGCACGCAAAAGTAACCATCTAGGAGAAGCTGGTAGCCACCACATTCCAAGTCCCATGATGATGGCTATAGGACTACTAACTCCATACATATACCGCCATCCAGCTACAGTAACTACAAACAAGCTACCAATTACATATCCTGCCTGCACAAATTATATGTAATCAATTTTTGTAATACCAGAATATTCAGAACTGAGAGTAATTTGTTAGAATATTAAATCTGACGAGTTTGTAAAATAGTTTGAAGGAAATATTCAAAATGTTTTATTCACTTATTGTGCTTATAGAACACACGAGAAAATTTAAAGTCCTCAAAAAGAGTTCAAGAACCGAAGAACTTACCAGCATCCCAAGTACTATAAAAAACTCTTTTAGAGATATTAGTTGTCCACGTATTGGTGTTGGAGCTGTCTCTGCAATGTACATTGGAGCAGCATGCATTGCCTAAAATAGATAAAATTAAAATCATGTATCTTGCTAAGAGTTGATGAGTTATAGACAAAATATACAACACATTATTTAAGTCTTATCTCTGCACAGATTATTTACCTAACAGATCCTTCTACATGCAGAATAACCCATTTTTCCTTTTCATTTTCTTTAGTGCACGTTTTATTCCAGTGAAAACATTTCTAAAATTCTTTCCAAAATGATCCAACTGGATTTATCAGTCTTACTTGAAAAAAACAGTAAAAGAATTCCGCAAATATCATACATCCCTCAAAATGTAAGTGTTGAGACCGAATCTCAGTGAAATAATTTTCATCATTTACATATTGTTCATAAATAAAATTTGAATGTGTAAGCACCAATAAAAATGGGGTGTTGGATTTAAATTACAAAAATTAAAGGGCCTTCCTTTGAAATACAAGTTACAATCTGCAAACTCGATTTTGCTACCAGAAACAACACATTTCTCCTCCCAATTTCATATAAAATATCATTGTTTTTTAAGATAATGATTGGAAGTAGAGGCCCACCATTCCCTCTGTATGAATTCAATTACAAAGAATGATGGGAAGCACTCAACTACTAATGAATTGATCGGAGAAGTTCTAACCTCAAGTCAAAATTAAATCTTCTAAAAGCCTGAGTTGGTTTGGTGCATGATTATTTATTTCTTGACCGAAATCTTACATCTCCAATTGTTTACAAGGTTTTTTAACTAAACCCACCAGAAACTGGCATACAAGCTCAGATGTAACTTTTGGTACAAAAAGAGCATGCAAACAAGCTAAGATGTAATATTTGGGAGAAAAAGAATATACCAGCCCAATTCCAATGCCATATATAAGTCGCCCAAGCACCAACACAGGAAAATCAGGAGCAAATGTTGTTACAAGAGCTCCAACAAAATATAGTAATGCAGCTAAAATGAGCTCCCTTCTTCTTCCTAAAAATTAAAATTGTCACGTCAGTTTCACCAGGAAGGAAATAGCAAATATGATAACTAACAAAGGGAGACATTACCTAAGAAGTCAGCAACATTGAAGGCCAACACTGAGCCTATTAAGGCGCCATATAACGATCCACTAGTCTGCAAAAGATAGCAAGTGCCATTGCCCCAGCTTATTTTCAAGATCATTATATAATTACAATAGTGAACAAATGTGTCTAATCATAAGAATGACAACAGGAAAAAGTAGCCATGACCAATGATACAAAGCAGGATAATTAATTAAACTTACAAGAAGACCAATTTCAACGGAGGACAAGTTGTACCAAGATATTCCACTTAGCGTCGATGACTGCAAGGTATACAAAAAAAAACATAGAAAATTTACAATTGAATAGCAGATTCTGAAGAAAACGTTGAGCTACTTGAGCGTGACAAGTGAGCTCGGTCAAAGTAACAAAAAATCCATGTAAGCATTAGAATATGTATATATGTATATTATACTAGTATTAGAAAGGAGTAGATACTTTTTTATTTTCATATGTGAAAAGACAGTTACAGCATAAGTAAGTTCTATAATACAATGAAAAAGTCTACACTGCTATTTAAGTCAGCCTGTACGCTTCCTTAAAGCTCCATTCTTAGATGACAACCTCTGGGGAGAATGAAATCCATAATTTTTTTCTTTCCAATTGGAGAAAATGCAATCCTTCAAATCTTCTGATAAGAATGAATTGCTTTGACTCTTATTTGAATCTTCACCTTAGATGTATTATACACTAGAATATGTATTTATGTATATGTAATCTTCATCTTCATGTTTACAATGAATAGCAATTTAACAGGGAATCTACTAAACAGAGGCTTGTGTCTGCCAGCAATTTTCCAGTTATGGAAAATAACAGACTACACTGTAAAATTAATTTACAAGAGATATAAGTAGATAGGGAAAGATTCCATAACAGGTACAAACCTATTGTGAGTCCAGAATATTTTAACTACAGAAAAATTGTGCTTATCTAAGTATCTTGCTTATCTTACTTGCTGATAATGAGACATTTGTTTTAAGTATAGTTGTTATTAAGACTTAGAGCACGAGTGGATGGAAACATGAAACCGTACACAAGTATGATACAGCTATAGGAGTCCTAAATTTTTAAGACCATCAATGGGTAATATCAGTCAGCCTATTTACTATCGATTTAAGTTTTTGAAACTAGATATAAAAATAACTAAATAGAATTGTTTTTTACTACACACATAAACACGTAGAATTTACATTACATCAAAGGAACAATTACAGGATAATACATCCTTCAATTAGAGCGACTAATTTGCCAACCAGTCTTAACAACGGTTGACAACTATATATGTTGAATATATGCTAAATCTAACAAATGTGAAAATGAATAATTGGATTGTCTAACGATAGCATGCCACCTCAAAAAATTTCATCCACAACTAAGTGGAAATGTATAAGAAAGCATTTATGTCAAAAGATGAAGATTGCAATAAAGATCATATAAAGGTATGAAAATCAGGATGCATATTGTCCATTTTTAAACGGTTTCCTGGATGTTTAACCCTTTCAGACTAATGGGAGTAAAGTAGGATTAACACCAAGTAAGTATCAAATATGGTGCCAAACAATATTTGAAAATTTTGATACATATTATAACAATGAAGATCACATCAAGGAAATAGCTTTAAGAAGATTACAAACTTAAAGCAGCAACAAATTTTTCCCATATAAATCTTGACCATCACATATCTTGAGCTGCCCTGTTGTAGTGCTCTCACATTTGGATCTCTCCCTATGACTTTTATAGGGCAAAAATATATCTAAAGTCGCAGTAAGAAAAGCAACTAGAGAGATCATGTAACTGTTAGAACTTTAAATACATTATTGTTGATATATGGATCTAGATGATGAAATATATGGATTATAGCCTATGTCAAATGAAGAATATGGAAAGAATTACAGATATGCTGTGGAAAACTATTATACCATGAAATTATACTTCAAACAGATAAAAGGTAACTAGTGACAATACACTACATCAGAAAAATATGCAATCAAGAAATTTTTAATACACCCCCACATGAATATTATAAAAATGTTGAGACAGTACCTAAATTATAGAAGAAGGATATACCTCGATGGAAATGGTTGCACAAGATGTGGCACCAATATCATAGCCATATAGTAGGCCACCAAATGCTGGGAAGAGAAACCTGAGATTTTTAAAACGCACTTTAGGTGAGACTACAAGCATAGATCTCTTAAATTTCTTCTTCTTTCCCTCTCGGAGGAAAAAGTATCACACAATCAGTTAAAGATCAGAAAATCAGTGGGAAATAATGCCATTTTCTTACAGAAGTTGTCAAATTGCTTCATCAATCTTAAGCAGAAAAAATATAAAGGAATCCAAAAGGCCAGTTTTTACAAGATACACTAAAATAAGTCAATTTTATTTTGATAAGACTAGGAGTTAACTAAAAGCACAAGGTGGAATATGGTGTTTGTACATCAAATGATTTCTAAAAGCAAAACTATTCAAAAGGTATATATTATCTGATTTATTCAAAATTGTAATAGGAGTTCTCGGAACCTTGAATTCCATGGGAATCAATTTTCTTTAAAATGAAGGAAACTAATTTTCATCGTTTATAGCCATGATGAGTCAAGCTCACTGTCATGCTGCCTACACCATCCCTACTGCCATGTTAACATTTTCTTTTTAAAAAATAACAAAATATTAGTATTTCATGGAAATCTAGTAACAAGCCAAATATGTTCTTTATCTAAACTTTTAGCCAAATATTTCCAAAATAACATAGGATTCCACATGTCCAACAGCTCAAACGAGGTATGAGGCACAAAATCTGAGATTGTAAAAAGAAACTGTAGTGGACACTTCCTTACCACAATGCAGCGCACAACAGCCATCCTCAGTTTAACCTTCACGAATAAAAGATTTTTCCATCCAGCAAACATGGTGAACATCACACCACTTACAGAAATTACAGTCCTCTATATAGAACTACTAAGAGTTTAAACAAATCATAGTCCTTGACATGAGTTAGTCCAACCTAAAAGCAGAGCTTTACGTAGTTTTCTATTGTAATGGTATTTTTTGACAAAAATAAAAATTGATGATAGATTTCTTAAGCAGTGCATAAAATTTACAAAGAAGGGATAAAAAGTTGATACTCACGGAAGAATTGCAGCAGAGACAGAGTAGCTCTCGGAGTCATGAACCCCTACAAGCAAAGGCTCCCTTGCACTCCCAACCTCACCAAACGAACTTCCTTCCTGGTGAAAATTAAACCACTTTAAGTGTTGAGAAAGGGAAAATAAACACCGAAAGCTAGAAAAAAAAAAATTAGTTTAATTGCCATTAAAACAACACACGAAATAGCTCTGATTCCAAGCATTCAGCCTATTCTTGTTTCAATTTATTTTTCTACAGGGCAAAACAATCCCTTTGCAGAAACAGGTAATCGACAGCAAGATGCACATAATTCTCAGATTTCATTAAAAAACATATCTGATAGGTAATCAACAGCGAGTACAGGTAAAAAAAAGAGTGGTGATTTCAATTCTATTGTTTCTATCGACGCTCTCTCGACAAAATATTCAGCCAAAAACAGAACAAAGGAAAACAGTAGCGAAACTGCTACAGAATACAGAACTAGTATATATAGACAAATCGTATAACGTATGAACTAATCGAAATTAAAGGTACAATTCAGCATATGTCAACTCGAGACCATGAATGCCAAAACCCCAAATGAAGCACTTGAATTTGTTTTCTTTGAACTCAAATTTCTTTGAGCTCATTTTAAGTTGACCAAGTACATATTTTATTCACACCCCCTGAAACCGGAACTGTTTCACAACCGACAGCCTTTCAGAAATTCAACAGTTTCCTTCCCCATGAAATTTTTTTTTCTCAGAGACCAAACAAAGAATTCATCTAGTGCAATATATATACATACATATACATATACATACACACATAGAATTGCCCAAAAAGGAAGAAAAATGAAGAAAAATGAAAAAGGGATAAAGAAAGAACCTTTGCGAAAGAGGATTGCTCAGGGTCGGATGCCATTGGTTTGGTGTTCACAATAGTCGTTGAAGAAGAAAAGTGAAGAAAATATTATATTATTAATGTATGAAGAAAAAACCGTACATGATGTTTCTCTTTAAGACCCTTGAATATAAAATGAATAACCCTTAACCTGCAATCCACGTGGTGCTGCGTTTACAAACATATAGAAGAAGACAACATGAATCTTAGCATTCGTATATACATACATTTGTACATACATACACCAAAGTAGTTATTTTGTTCTGTGTTTATTTAGAGTTCTTTCTCTGTGTATACATGAAACTAAATTAAACAGAATGATGATATTTGTCTTTGTCATTCACTATCTTTAAAATTAAAGCCATGTGAACTCTAATCTGCTTTACTGTTATTATGAGACATGGTTAGGAAGCTGGCTGCGTGTATTCATTTATTTAGAAACCTGTGGACTTCTACGTTTCATTTAATGGTCATTATAGTCATTATTCATAACGTGACAGCCATGGAAGTATGTCTGCCATGGTTGTTTGATGATGTATCACTGTAAAATCATATGATCAGAAAAAAAATAACCAATGTTAGTGTACACTGAATTTAGATTTTCCATTGATTTTTTTTTATTTTTAGTTTTTTAAATGGATGAATATTGATTTTGATATTTTAAAATAATATTAAAAAAATAATATATTTAATATGGTGTATTTTGAAGGCTGGATGAAAGGATAGAAAAAGTAAAATAAAATTTTAACACCATTTTTTTACACCATTTTGACACTGCACACGTGTCAAAATGTGGTTGGACGATTTCAAATTAAAAAACAAACTTTGATTTTTTTCTTCCAAACATATCCCTGTCTCAACTTTTTTAATTTGAAATCGTCCAATCACATTTTGACACGTGTGCAGTGTCAAAATAGTGTCAAAAAGTAGTGTTAAAATATCATTTTCCATAGAAAAAACCTTATGTAAAAGCATAGGAAAATGAAACCAATTTTTGACACCATTTTAACACTGCACACGTGTCGAAATGTGGTTGGACGATTTTAAATTAAAAAAATCTGAGACAAAAACATATTTTAAAAAGAAAAATTAAAGTTTTTTTTAATTTGAAATCATCCAACCATATTTTGATACGGTGTCAAAAAAATTAATATTAAAATATCATTTTCCAATCATTTACGGTGACAATGAGAATACACAGTAACATTTATTGTATTTGTTATCGTATCAATTTCTTATTCAATTGAATACGTAGGCCTACATAATAAAGAAGAAAGCGAAAAGGAACCACTTTGTACTTGATCAAATTAACAGTACTATCACGCGTTTTTATGTTTATTTGATATAATACAAAAATAAAATAATTATAAAAATATAAACTTTTATATTATTTAAAAAAAATATATAAATAATATCAAACAAATATAAAAAATTTAAATATGTCAAATAATCATTATTTTTATTATAATATTCAAACAGTCAAAATAAACAGGAAATCACTCTTATTGATTCATCTCAATTTCATATAAGAAAAAAAAAGGTTTATTTTTTTAAAAGAAAAAGTGATACTAATTAAAAATGTTGAAAATTTGTGATTTTAAAAATAATGAATGAATTAATTTAAAACAATTTGGTATAAAATTATAACTAGATTATTATATAAAAAATGAAAAATGGGTATTTTTAAGAATTGTAGTTTTCTATATATTTTTAATAAAAAAGAATGAACCAGACTCAATATAAAATAGCAATATTTTTTTTTACTTAAGAACGTAGTTTTCTAAGAAAATTTTTGATATTATTGTTTCTTTTAAAATAGCAATGTTGTTGAATCTGTTACGTGATAAATGACCGATATTGCTGTTATGTGTAGCTAAATGATAATGTCTTGTTATCTATTAGATAAAAAGTATCAGTAATATATATACTGTAAAATTTGTATACTTTCAAACAAACATGGATATTGAATTAGCTCAAGATAATCGAGTTTAACCCAACTATTGAATTATCTTAAGATAATTGAGTTTAACATAAATTTGGTCCTTAAACTATGTTATGAGTAGTCTTTGAGCTTGTAATCATTTGATTTAATATGGGGTATTCAAAAGTTTTATGGATAATTGATTTTTATAATTTATTGGGACGTTTTTACTGAATTTTTTAAAATTAAATTACCTTTGATTTTATTTTCGTGTGAGACATTTTCAATAGAAAAATGGTATATTGCTTAATAAAACATTGACCATCAACTACAAATTTTAATAATATTGATAAAAAATAGTCCAAACAATATTAATAGAAAAAAACTTATAATAGTTTCACTCAAAAGAACTCTGTGAATATTAATTATTCTTAAGAACTATTGTAAAAGGATAACATTTTTAGTTCAATTTAGTTTTATATCGATGATGAAATTAAAAATAAATTATTATAAATTTTAAATCAAGCAAAGTATTATTATTTTTATAGATTAAGTGGCGCAAAAACACGTTGTTTTAAATTTTAAATACAGCAATTTGACATATAAATGTAAAAGTATGTTTTAACATAGTAACATCTTTATTTAGCATATTTACATTATCAACTGAAATATTACAAATATTAAACAATAATACATCAGATGATTATATAACACATGTAATTACAATCTACCTTAAAACTCAAGTTAAAATTATCAGAATATATAAGACATTTTAATAGGTAAAGGAATTATACAACAACAAAAAAAACATATACCTATATAATAATTATATTTTAATTGCTAATCAAACCACGTTTTCTCAACTCTCTTCCCCTGTGTTAATATTTACTTACATATATAATCATTAGAAAAATAGATAAATCCCAAACAAACACCAAAAAAAATAGAATAAACTAATATAAATTTAAAATCATACTACTTATAAAAATTAAAATTAATCAACATAATAATCAATCTTTTCAACATTTCACGTATCATAGTCATCAACAACATAAAGAATAACATACATACAAAGATCTTCATGGTTTTTTCATATATAATTATACATATGACACAACCTTCAGATGACTATAATGAATTCAGTATAATTTAATATCAAGTACCTCTCATACTACTCATACCTTTCAAGAATTATAATTATATTATGGTAAGGCCACATCTCATGTCAAAAAGTATGGCAAAATAAATCTAAATATATTTGTAAAGTTTTATCCAATTACAAAATCTACATGTGAGAATCTTCTTCAACTTTCAAAACTGATTATTTTTCTTCAACTCTCATAATATATAGACAAATCGTATAACGTATGAACTAATCAAAATTAAAGGTAAAATTCAGCATATGTAACTCGAGACCATGAATGCCAAAACCCGTCAGTTTTTTTTTTCTCAGAGACCAAACAGCATTCATCTAGTGCAAAATATTATATATATATATATATATATATATATATATATATATATATATATATATATATATATGTGTGTGTGTGTGTATATGTATATGGTGAATTGCCCAAAAAGGAAGAAGAATGAAGAAAAATGAAAAAGGAGATAAAGAAAGAACCTTTGCAAAAGAGGGTTGCTCAGGGTCGGATGCCATCGGTTTGGTGTTCACAATAGTAGTTGAAGAAGAAAAGTGAAGAATATATATATATATATATATATATACACTAATGTATGAAGAAAAACTGTAGATGATGTTTCAAAAGATGTTGATATTTTAACCATTTTTTTTAATATTTTTTCACAACAGGACACGTGTTACTGTTTTATTAGTCTGTTTGAATTTATTTTTAAAAAAATATTTGAAACAGACTAATCACAAATTATCACGTATGTGTTACCAAAAAATTATCAAAAAAAATGTTAAAAGTACTTTTTCTTTTTTCAAATATATAAACTAATGAAATAATAATATATAATCTGTTGTCAAAAAATTGTTAAAAAAGTTGTCAACATATCACAATTTAAACATAAATTTTAGCATTCATAAATACATACACCAATGTAGTTATTTTGATATATGCTTATTTAGATTTTTTTCTTTGTGTATATATGAAACTAAATTACATAGGTTTAAATTTTGTTCAATGATTAAACAGAATGATGATATTTGTCTTTGTCATTCACTGTCTGCTTTACTGTTATTATGAGACATGGTTAGGAAGCTGGCTACGTGTATTCGTTTATTTAGAAACTTGTGGAGTTCTACGTTTCATTTAATAGTCATTATTCATAACGTAACAGCCATGGCAGTATGTCTGCCATGGTTGTTTGATGATGTATCACTGTAAAATCATATGATCAGAAAAAAAAATAACCAATATTAGTGTACACTGAATTTAGATTTTCCATTGATTTTTTTTATTTTTAATTTTTTAAATGGATGAATATTGATTTTGATAATTTAAAATAATATTAAAAAAATAATATATTTTATATGGTGTGTAACAGCATATGCAGATAATGAAAGAACACAGTAACATTTATTGTATTTGTTATTACATTAATTTCTTGTTCCCTTGAGTATGCGAAAGTATTGATATACGTAGGCCTACATAATAAAGAAGAAAGCGAAAAGCATCCACTCTGTAATATAATAATGGTCAAAATAGATAGGGATTCAGTCTCGTGGATTCATCTCAATTTCATATGAGAAAAAAAAGGTTTATTTATTTTTTTTAAAAAGGTGACACTAAAAATGTTGAAAATTTGTGATTTTATAAATAATAAATGAATTAATCTAAAACAATTTGGTATAAAATTATAACTGATAAGTGTGAAAATGAGTTATTTTTACACTTATAAATGATCTGAATTTTATAATTATTTATGTTATTACTCAGTGAAAAGTTGTAATAGGAAGTAGATTGTTACGTAAATTATTGTGCAGGAAAAGATGTATAAATGGAAATATATCAACCAATTCTCGCANAGCGCAAGCCAAATTCGCAGAGCCAGAAAAAATAGATTCGCACAGCGCACCAAGACCTGTGCNCTGAGCGAATAAGAGAAGTTGAAAAAAAGAAATTTTGGAATTCGCTTAGCGCACACATACTTGTGCGCTCAGCGAATAACATTGCAGCAATTAAAATAAATTCGCACAGCGCACACACTCTTGTGTGCTGAGCGAATTTAGGAAGTTAAGTGGCTCTTAAAAGACGTGACAGAGAAGCAGAAACTATCTCCTGACACGAAAAAAATAGAAGAACGCTCTGGAGAACTGGAGAAGACCGTCAGGAGACCCTTCAAGACATCAAGACTTCACTTTCTGCAAGGAATTGCTGTAAAGAGTACGTTTTAGATGTCTAGG